>NC_044929.1:11115793-11123140 GCF_003576645.1 Ipomoea triloba | reverse complement strand
GAAAACCCTGCATTTATGGCAGATCCGGCAGAATCATCAACTGGTGGATACACAACTCAACAACCTGCTGATCAACCAATGGGTCATACAGAAGAAGAATACTTTGGTGTTGAAAATGCCACGGAAATGGTGGTGCACAAAGGAGTAAATTATCAATTCTTTACAATTGATGATTTATCGCCAGAAAAGTGGGGAGAAAAGTTTGCTGAGTTCCACACATGGATGACTACTAGGAATCTAGTAGAAAGAGATACTTTCAAAATCCTGATGGAATTTACAGCAAAGTTCACCGGAATTCTTAAAGATTGGTGGTCTAAAGCAGATGGGGCATTCAAGATGATGTTCTTAGGACTACCTCTCCAGGAAGCCGTTTCAATGATTTACTTCATATTTCTGGGTAAACATGAAGATGAAGTAGAACAGAAGAGAACGGAGTTTTTCAAAATGAAGTGCCTGTCTTATGAGAAAAGGCACTTAGAGGAACACTTCAAAAGGATGACAAAAGTTTTCTATTTTCTGGGATTTGACAACAATCTCAAGCAAGCTTTTGTTTCATCCTTACCACCCCTGCTGGCAGACAGTACAGATCAACTTATCAAAAAGAATCATGGATCCATAACACATCTTTCAACTGGGCAGATTAGGCAAGCAATATTTGAAAGCCTAGACAATATTTGCCAGATCCACAACAAGTTCCAGACCTTGAGAAAGCATGAATCAATTCTTTCCAAAGCATGCCAGAAGCCAAATCTCATAATAGGATCCTCATGCAATGGAGTGTGTGGAGACAAACCCAGAGTAAGAAGGAGAAATTTCACTCGCTTCAGGAAGAATCCTCAAAACACCAGGAGAATCGGATGGAAGCCAAGGAGGAGATATTTCAGAAAATCCCAGAACCAGAAAGCACAACCAAAAAAGAGAGGAAATAAAGCATCTAACAAATGCTTTGTTTGTGGAAAGCCAGGACACTACGCCAAAGATTGCAAGGAGAAGCAAGCGGCTAAAATGATATCGGAAGTCATGTCTCTTATTGATGATGATATCGCCGAAGAAGACCTAGATGGCTATCTCAGCCCAGAAGACGAACCTTCAACAGAAACAATCTTTTCCATAGAAGATGAAGTTCCGGAAGAAGATTTTATCTCATACAACTTTGGGATAAAAGANCTCATAATAGGATCCTCATGCAATGGAGTGTGTGGAGACAAACCCAGAGTAAGAAGGAGAAATTTCACTCGCTTCAGGAAGAATCCTCAAAACACCAGGAGAATCGGATGGAAGCCAAGGAGGAGATATTTCAGAAAATCCCAGAACCAGAAAGCACAACCAAAAAAGAGAGGAAATAAAGCATCTAACAAATGCTTTGTTTGTGGAAAGCCAGGACACTACGCCAAAGATTGCAAGGAGAAGCAAGCGGCTAAAATGATATCGGAAGTCATGTCTCTTATTGATGACGATATCGCCGAAGAAGACCTGGATGGCTATCTCAGCCCAGAAGACGAACCTTCAGCAGAAACAATCTTTTCCATAGAAGATGAAGTTCCGGAAGAAGATTTTATCTCATACAACTTTGGGATAAAAGAAGATGAAGAGTTCAAAGCACCCCATGTGGAAGTACAGATCAAGCACCGGTTAAGCAAGCCATTCGATGCCATAGCCCTTGTTGATACTGGAGCTCAGTTCTCAATGATGAACCCAAAGCTGTTACCTCAAGAGGCATGGAGACCATCCCAGAAACGTCTTACATCAGCATCTGGAGATGATTTTGATGCAGGATTAGAGACGAAGGAACCATTGGAGATTAGCATACTTCCTAACTGCAAGATCCAAATTCATGTTCTTGGATGTGGCCTTCCAAGAAGGGATTTGCTATTAGGATTTGATGCTTTCAAGATGATGAAGGTATTGGTTCAATCACGAGGAATTAGCAAAGGCCCCTACTTCAAGCCCTATGAAGAAGATTACAGAATGTGGCAACTCAACTTCATGGATACCATCACCCAGATCAAGCAACAATTGGTGGAGCAATTATGTGCAGATTCTCATGACGAATTCATGAAGAAACACAGTAAGCCCCTATGGACCAGAGAAGAGTTCTTTATTGAACTTCCATTCAAAGAAGGAAAGGTGATCAACCCCACCAAAGCCAGCCACTCAGGAATGAATCCTCAACATCTCAAAATGGCGGTTCAAGAGTGCAAGGAGTTGCAGAAGTTAGGATTAATCACAGAATCCAAGTCCTCATGGGCATGTGAAGCATTCTATGTGAACAAGCGAGCAGAACAAGCAAGGGGAAAATTACGACTTGTTATCAACTATCAACCCTTGAATCAATGTCTCAAAGATGTTAAATTTCCATTACCAAGGAGATCTATGATGTTCTCATATCTCCCAGGAGCCCAATGGTTTTCAAAGTTCGATCTCAAAGCAGGATTTTGGCAGATAGGAATCAAGCCAGAAGAAAGATACAAGACAGCCTTTTGTATCCCAGGATATCATCTTGAATGGAAGGTAATGCCTTTTGGTCTCAAAATTGCACTCAGTGAATTCCAGAAAGTGATGACCAAGATCTTTGAGCCAATTCTTGACAAAGCCCTCATTTACATCGATGACATCTTACTATTCAGTAAGACCATGGAAGAACACATCCAGCTGATCAAACAATTCATGGAGATATGCCAAAAATTTGGAATCATGTTATCCGAAAAGAAGATGTTACTAGCCCAGCAGAAGATCCATTTTTTAGGCATGGATATTGACCAAGGAAAGTTTCAACCAGGAAGGCATATTGCTCAGGAGTTATTCAAATTTCCTGATGAAAACCTCACAAAGCAGCAAGTTCAACAATTTCTTGGTATAATTAATTATATCCGAGATTTTGTTCCCAACATAGCCCCTCATGTTAGCACTCTCACCAAGATGTTGAAGAAGTCACCACCAAAATGGAGCATAGAACAAACCAAGGCAATTCGATGGATGAAGGAGCACACCAAGGAATTACCACCATTGCACATTCCAGCAGGTGAAGGACTCAGAATTCTCCAAACAGATGCCAGTGATTACTATTGGGGAGCAATATTCCTACAGGAAGTCAAAGGAAAGAGGCTTGTTTGCGGCTACTCCAGTGGTAGATTCAAAGATGCAGAACTTCATTACCACTCCACTTATAAAGAGATTTTAGCCGTGAAAAATGGAATTAAAAAATTTAATTTTCATTTGATCGGTTATAAGTTTCTTATTGAGTTAGACATGTCAGCCTTTCCAAAAATGTTGCAGTTCAAGAGGAAAGAAATTCCACAAGCTCAAGCTCTAAGATGGCAACAATGGTTTTCTAGGTACAACTATGATGNATGGAATTAAAAAATTTAATTTTCATTTGATCGGTTATAAGTTTCTTATTGAGTTAGACATGTCAGCCTTTCCAAAAATGTTGCAGTTCAAGAGGAAAGAAATTCCACAAGCTCAAGCTCTAAGATGGCAACAATGGTTTTCTAGGTACAACTATGATGTTCGCCATATTCCAGGAAAGAAGAATGTGGTTGCAGACTTTTTATCCAGACCACAGCAAGTTCCTCAACTCCAGTTCCAGTCCAAGATCTATGAAGTCTATATGTTCAATGAAGGAAGTTCCAGCCAGAACACTTCATCAAATGCAGATTTTCCACCAGACATTGATGTCAACCAGTTCCCATGGAGCCATGAATACCTTGAAGAAAGAAGAACAGATTGGGAAGTCAGATTGTTCAGATACTATGGAGGTCATATGCTACAACCATATGGTATTCACCCTAAATATCCATTTGCTCAAATCTTTATTGCTCAAGTTCAAGATTGGCCAGAAGAGTTAAATTGGATATTTTGGTATTTATGCCATGAATATCATATTTTAATGGAGTTCCACAGGCCTAGCTTAAGAAAAGAGTTAGATCTTTCTGTTGAGAAAGATTTAATAAAATTCTTAACCTGGTTTTATCCATTAAAATACTGGAAAAAGTTATGCCAAGATGGTCCAGAATTCTTCACAGTTCATCTGCATAGGGAAGTCACAGCATGGGTATCCAGATTTTTAGAAGGACATGCAGAACCATTTATGAAGATTTATGAGCAGCACATGGAATCTATCATAGTCCGAGAAGAAGACTATCCAGAATTTCAAAGGTACATTTTTGCCCAGAACAAGGTCATTCCAAAAGAAATTTGGCCCAGAGAAGGGATTCAGCCAGATGTGAGACAAGATGATGAGATCTACCATGAAAGGATCAAGTCAGCAAAAAACCAGTACTACTATGAGCTACACCAGACCCAGAAGGAAGATATCTGGTCACAAGACCCTTGGAACTTAGATGATATAGATTCAGTGCTTGAAGAAGTTGAAAAGATTGAGAAAGCTTATGCTCAAAAGTCTCAAAAGAAAAGACCAGAACACAAGAGCCAGTGGAATAAGGATGTTTGGAGAACGAAGAGAAGGCAATCTGGTATGGATAGACAAGAATGGGTTAACCACATGGGTTACCCCAGCTACTCTGGCTACTCCACAGAAAGCGACACGGCATCAGACGAAGATTCCGTAATGGATCTTCAATTTCATGGAGAATGGATGGTCATGAAGACAAAGCAACCAGAATGGAACCCACAAAACTGGAAAGGAAAAAGATTCATGAGTGAAGGATAAGATTTGATCTTAAATCTTATCTCTCCAGCAAAGCAAATCTCATCTGCAACAGAAAATCTTATCTCCAAAGATAAGATCCCCGTCCTGACAGGGTCATGTCAGCGTTATCTTATCAGTTTGGCGTGTTGTTTGGCGTGTTGTATGAATTATTAGACAACTTTATTAAAAGGTAGCTTTACTTTATGTCAAGAAGGCCACCACACTTTGTCGGCCACATGTATTGTAATAATTGTAAACAGCTGTATTGTATTTCGAGAACCATCCTTGATCCCTATAAAAGGAGGTTCAGTTTGCTTTGTAAGATATCGCAGTTTGAAATATAAAATTTCCCAGTTTGCAAAATATCATGAGTTTCTAAGTTTTTCAGTTGAAGGTTTTGAATAGATTTATGGTTATGTTCCTGCTAAGTCTCAAGTAATCTCTAACATGTAGAGAAGTTAGGAAGTGGTTCGAGAGTCTTGTTGTCATGCCCCGGAGAGGCTTTTAGTTTTCTCTCACCTTTGATCCTAATTCTCCACTGCTTTTAGAGACGCTCCAACGCTAGATGTGGTCAATGCAGTCAATGAATATATGACAGATTTGCATGTTGCTGATAGCAGGACGTATCTAAGTTGCGACATGGTATGTAAGGCTGATTCAAATAAAGGCATCCTCTATGATATGCACACTCCAGAATTCCTCAATGGATTGAAAGCATCTGGCATACCTAACCATGCTTTAACTTTAAAGGTGAGGATCTCCAGTCATGTTGTTGAGAAACATAGATCACTCAATAGGACTATGCAATGGCACAAGACTTATCATTACTAGGCTATCAAATAATGTTGTTGAAGCGAAAATTGTGACCGAAAACAATGCTGGACAAATTGTGTTGATACCAAGGATGTCAATGACCCCCACTAATACAACATTGCCGTTCAAATTTCAAATAAGACAATTCCCGTTAGTGTTGGCATATGCAATGACCATTAACAAAAGTCATATTGTTGGCATATGCAATGACCATTAACAAAAGTTAGGGCCAAACGTTAAAGCAGGTTGGGTTACTCCTAAGGAAACCAATCTTTGTTCATTGCCAAACTATATGTTGCTGTTTCAAGGATTAGCAACCCTAAAGGGTTAAGAATTTTAATACCCAATGATGGTGGAGAGAGTAGTAATTATACTACGAATGTTGTGTACCATGAAGTTTTTAATGATTTGTAAATGTGTAATATTAAAGAATAAATTTCTTTTAATAAACGTTTTGCATCATTTATTCCATTGCAATTGATTAAAAAATAAACTATTACATAATAGCATTAAATACATCCGTGCAACGCACGGGTACAATACTAGTATATATATACATATATATACATAATTGGAAAGACTAAGCCCAATTAAATCAAATAATTCATCCGGCGGAACGATTACCGGTCTCAAGGCTTGATTAAGGATTATGACTTGGAAATTCAATACCAAGAGGGCAAAGCAAACAAGGTAGCAGATGCCTTGAGTCGAAAATCAAATCATGATCTTTGGGTATTTCCTGAACAGCTATGCAAGGACTTTCAAGGACTTAATTTGGAGATAAAGATATGTGGTCAAGTGGCACAAGAAGAAAAATTTTATTACTTGTCGGCCACTCCAACCCTATTCGAGGAGATCAAACAAGCACAAGGGGAGAGCGATTGGTTAAAGAAAATCAAGGAGAAGATGGTGGACGGGAAACACGGTCCATTTGAGTTACACCCGGATGGGAGCATAAGATTCCAGGGTAGATGGGTGATACCTACAGGGTGTAAGAAAATAATGGATCAGTTAATGAAAGAAGGTCACTACACACCCTACTCAGTTCATCCTGGTGGGGACAAGCTTTATAAGGACCTGAAACAACATTTCTGGTGGTCAGGTATGAAGAAGGATGTAGCCGAATTTGTGGCCAGGTGCTTAAACTGTCAAAAGGTCAAAGCTGAGAGGAGTAAGCCAAAGGGTTTACTGCAACCATTGGAAATTCCTCAGTGGAAATGGGACTCAATCTCCATGGATTTTGTGGGAGGATTGCCTAAAACAAAAACTGGAAACGATCAAGTATGGGTGATTGTTGATCGACTGACCAAGACTGCAAGATTCGTTCCAATGAACAAAAAGATGGCAAGAGCCTATATTAAACACGTAGTTAAACATCACGGAGTAGCACAAAACATCGTTTCTGACAGAGACTCTCGATTTCTATCACGTTTTTGGGAAACCTTGCAAAAGGCAATGGGCACTCAGCTCAGGCTGAGCACAGCTTTTCATCCTGCCATTGATGGCCAAACGGAACGAACGATACAAACATTGGAAGATATGCTCAGAGGCTGTGTACTTGACTTTCAAGGATCATGGGACGAGCAGCTAGATCTAATCGAGTTTTCATATAACAACAGCTATCATGCGAGTATAGGAATGGCTCCTGATAGGAACCCATCCACATGGAGGAAACAAGCAAGTCCAATAAAAATTCCATTTGACAGGGGAAAGTGTGATTCAAGGACGAATCATTTTCAAGAAAGGGAGGATGATGCAAACTAGCCCATACATGATCCATTCGAAGTCCAAGCATGCCAAATAAAGAGTCCAAGTGATGATGGTGGATACTTAGAACATTTTTCATGCATAAGAGCTGATTTTGAAGAGCCCATAAATACCAT
>NC_044929.1:11099638-11114665 GCF_003576645.1 Ipomoea triloba | reverse complement strand
AAGCATTTTTCAGAATTAATCAAAACTTCCTAAGTCTTCTTTACATTTGTGTAAGAATTCTTTCTTCTATTCGTGGTCCTATCGAATAGTGTTCTTGATTCGTGGCCCTATCGAATCAAACCCGCATTCTACCAACCTTAGATTTTAGGAATTGTGGTTCTATCAATTCATAGAATCAAGGGAACTACTAGAGAACCCACTCTAGTTGTTTGAAGATTGCGTTCTTGAGGAACTTGAGGCGTGCTAAGGGTTGTTTCTTGGTCCTTCGTGGAATCGGGGCTCAAGGGTGATCTTGTGTGCACCAAAGGTAACTCCTTATCTATTGAATTTGAGAACATCTTGGGCAATAATTCCTTGTTACGGATCCTCCTTACGAAGATTCGTATCAATTTGGTACTTCGTATCAGCTCCTTACGAAGCGCTGTATGGACGGAAATGTCGAAGTGCTCTGTGTTGGAGCGACAAGAGCGATGTTGTTATACTTGGACCTCAGTACCTACAAGAGACTACTGAGGCAATCAAGGTAATTTGAGAGAGAATGAAAGTCGCGCAGGATCGTCAGAAGTCTTATGCCGATTTGAAGCGACAATTCACCGAATATCAAGTTGGGGAGAAGGTGTTATTAAAAGTCTCACCCACTAAAGGAGTCAAGAGGTTTGGATGATGATTCTACTAATGAGTGTGGGAGTGTTGATTCATTTGATGATAATAATTATGGTTCTTGTGAGGATGACTCCATTTGCAATGATATTTCTAATCCTTGTTATTATGCTTGCTTTAATTTTTGGGAGGATGATTCCATAGAAACTTGTGAAACATTGATTGATGATTGTGAGGATTCTAATTTGTTTGAAATTGAATATGTTTGATTTAACTTTATGGAAGATGAATCCTTAGACTTGTTTAGCAATGGGTCGATGAGTGAGGGGGATGATGTTTCATTTTACTCATGTGAGGATGAGGGTGATTCTTCTAGTCAAATTGAGTGGGGAGATGAGACGAGAGAGTGTGAAGAAGTTATGTTGGAAAACGAAGGGATTGTCACTTTTGACAGAATTGAGGGAGTCAAGTGGGATTATGTTACCGAGCTTGAATATATATATATATATATATATATATAAACAGAAGTGTTGTTTTCCCGCTCATCTTAAAAAAATACTTTTGTTTTGAAATTTCAAACTAGTATTTTCGTACCTTTGCATATTTGGTATATTGTATGGATTGTATACCTTTGCATAATAAAAACACACCATTCTACGTACTAAAACGCACTAGAGGACCGATAAAACACACCATTCCACACAATATACCAAATGCGTCCTATGATATTAGTTTGATCGTCACATACTGGAAAAGCTTGGAGATTCTAGAGAATTGTAGTTACATGCTTTGGTTTAGAATTTATGTTTTGATGCTTTCATTTTTAGGCTTTTTAGTTCTTTTAAGTGTTATATTGTTACATTTTGTTTGTCTTCTCTTTTGCGTTTGAGTCGGGCAAAAGACGTTAACCTTTCTACCTTATGCCTCTCTCCTATCTTGCTATTTCTCTCTCTATTTATTTGGCCAAGGAGGACACGACCAATTTAAGGGCCGAAATTAATAGTAAAAAGAAGGACTTCCTTGTTACCCTCCGGGAAGAAGATCTTCCAATGGAAATGCTAACTATGATGGAGGAGCTCACGAAGAAAAAATTTCATCACGGGTTAATTACCCACTTGAAAGTGATCTCCCGATTTTGGAAGCCAATCCAAGGGTTGTACTTGAGGTTGTAAAAAAGAACAAAATGATAGAGAATGGGTGAGTGTTGAAGAGATAGTGGAGTGTGACACCCCGGTGCTTTCAGAAGTTCCAATTTCCGAATTGGAAAACCAAGAGGAAGAGATTGAGAGTGAAGATGAGAACATTGAAATAGTGTTGAAAGATGAAGAGCCGATAAGTGGTAACATTCTTAATCCTTCTCGTATTAATATTCTTGAAAATTCTTGTGCTCAACCTTTCATTGAAAACACTTTTGACATTTGTGTGGATGACTACCCCTTTGAATTCTAATGATGATATTTATGTGTATGATAATAATTGCTTTTATTTTTGGGAGGATGGTTCCATTAGCTTCGTTGATGATGATTCTACTAATGAGTGTGGGAGTGTTGATTCATTTGATGATAATAATTATGGTTCTTGTGAAGATGACTCCCTTTGTATTGATATTTCTAATCCTTGTGATTATGCTTGCTTTAATTTTTGGGAAGATAATTCCATAGAAACTTATGATACATTGATTAATGATTGTGAGGATTCTCATTTTTTGACGTTGAATATGTTTGTTTCAAGTTTTTGGACGACGAATCCTTAGAGTTGTTTAGCAATGGGTTGATGAGTGAGGGGATGATGTTTAATTTTACTCATGTGAGGATGAGGGTGATTCTTCTAGTCAAATTGAGTTGGAAGATGAGACGAGAGAGTGCGAAGAAGTTATGGTGGAAAACGAAGGGATTGTCACTTTTGACATAATTGAGGGAGTCAACTGGGATTATGTTACCGAGCTTGAATTTGAGAATTTGTTTCAGGGGATATGGTATCAAGATAGTGCTTTAAATGACAAATTTCTTGGGGATGGCATAGATAAGGAGGGTAGGGAGGAAATACAAACTATCCTTGTGGAAATGAGGGTAGTGCGCCATGCTTACCTTGGTTGGACAATAAGACCTTTTCCTCCCTTTCTTTGTTTTGAATTCAAGGGTGTCCTACATCTTGGGCATACCTTGAGGCCAAAGTGCACGGGACGCTTGGTAAGGTCCCAAAACTGGTGTGCTTCAAATTATAGCACACACCGAGTCTAGCCAAAGACGTTAAACGTGGCGCTTCTTGTGAGGAACCCCAAGTCTATCCTTGTGAATACTGTTGCTTTTCATTAGTTTCTTTCTTTGGTTTCTTATTGAGCCATTGGAGGTGATCTTAGTGTTACGCAATGAAAAATTTGAGCTAAAATTGACCAAAAGTGGAAGGCAAAAGTCGGGAGACGGAGAAAAGTTTCAGCACTACTGATCCACGTGGAGACCACGCGGAACTTTTCCACTACGGGTCCACGTGGATAATGTCCGACATGATGTTGTGCATTGTGCTATTTTTCTTCCAATTCTTAAGAGTATCCAAGCTTTGGTCGTTCCAAGAATCATCTCCTTTCTTGTTTTACATGTTGTTTTTGTAACTTTTATTGTAGTTACTTGCCTTGGTTTATAATTTATGTTTTGATGCTTTCATTTTTAGGCTTTTTAGTTCTTTTAAGTGTTATATTGTTACATTTCGTTTGTCTTCTTCTCTCTTGCGTTTGAGTCGGGCAAAAGACGTTAACCTTTCTACCTTATGCCTCTCTCCTTTCTTGCTATTTTTCTCTCTAATTATTTGGCTAAGGAGGACACGACCAATTTAAGGGCCGAAATTAAGAGTAAAAAGAAGGACTTCCTTGTTACCCTGCGGGAGGAAGATCTTCCATTGGAAATGATTGAAACAAAAAATGCTAACTATGATGGAGGAGCTCACGAAGAAAATTTCATCACGAGTTAATTACCCACTTGAAAGTGATCTCTCGATTTTAGAAGCCAATCCAAGGGTTGAAATCGGGGAGTCTCTAAAAGCAGTGGAGAATTAGGACCAAAGGTGAGAGAAAACTAAAAGCCTCTCCGGGGCATGACAACAAGACTCTCAAACCACTTCCTAACTTCTCTACATGTTAGAGATTACTTGAGACTTAGCAGGAACATAACCATAAATCTATTCAAAACCTTCAACTGAAAACTTAGAAACTCATGATATTTTGCAAACTGAGAAGTTTATATTTCAAACTGCGATGTGTTACAAGGCAAACTGAACCTCCTTTTATAGGGATCAAGGATGGTTCTAGAAATACAATACAGCTGTTTACAATTATTACAATACATGTGGCCGACAAAGCGTGATGGCCTTCTTGACATAAAGTAAAGCTACCTTTTAATAAAGTTGTCTAATAATTCATACAACACGCCAAACTAATAAGATAACGCTGACATGACCCTGTCAGGACGGGGATCTTATCTTTGAAGATAAGATTTTCAGATGAGATTTGCTTTGCTGGGGCTTTGCTGGAGAGATAAGATCAAATCTTATTCTTCACTCATGAATCTCTTTCCTTTCCAGTTTTGTGGGTTCCAATCTGGTTGTTTTGTCTTCATGACCATCCATTCTCCATGAAATTGAAGATCCATTACGGAGTCTTCGTCTGATGCTGTGTCGCTTTCTGTGGAGTAGCCAGAGTAGCTGGGGTAACCCATGTAGTTAACCCATTCTTGCCTATCCATACCAGATTGCCTTCTCTTCGTTCTCCAAACATCCTTGTTCCACTGGCTCTTGTGTTCTGGCCTTTTCTTTTGAGACTTTTGAGCATAAGCTTTCTCAATCTTTTCAACTTCTTCAAGCACTGAATCTATATCATCAAAGTTCCAAGGGTCTTGTGACCAGATATCTTCCTTCTGGGTCTGGTGTAGCTCATAGTAGTACTGGTTTTTTGCTGACTTGATCCTTTCATGGTAGATCTCATCATCTTGTCTCACATCTGGCTGAATCCCTTCTCTGGGCCAAATTTCTTTTGGAATGACCTTGTTCTGGGCGAAAATGTACCTCTGAAATTCTGGATAGTCTTCTTCTCGGACTATGATAGATTCCATGTGCTGCTCATAAATCTTCATAAATGGTTCTGCATGTCCTTCTAAAAATCTGGATACCCATGCTGTGACTTCCCTATGCAGATGAACTGTGAAAAATTCTGGACCATCTTGGCATAACTTCTTCCAGTATTTTAATGGATAAAACCAAGTTAAGAATTTTATTAAATCTTTCTCAACAGAAAGATCTAACTCTTTTCTTAAGCTAGGCCTGTGGAACTCCACTAAAATATGATATTCATGGCATAAATACCAAAATATCCAATTTAACTCTTCTGGCCAATCTTGAACTTGAGCAATAAAGATTTGAGCAAATGGATATTTAGGGTGAATACCATATGGTTGTAGCATATGACCTCCATAGTATCTAAACAATCTGACTTCCCAATCTGTTCTTCTTTCTTCAAGGTATTCATGGCTCCATGGGAATTGGTTGACATCAATGTCTGGTGGAAAATCTGAAAAGTCTGCAACCACATTCTTCTTTCATGGAATATGGCGAACATCATAGTTGTATCTAGAAAACCATTGTTGCCATCTTAGAGCTTGAGCTTGTGGAATTTCTTTCCTCTTGAACTGCAACATTTTTGGAAAAGCTGACATGTCTAACTCAATAAGAAACTTATAACCGATCAAATGAAAATTAAATTTTTTAATTCCATTTTTCACGGCTAAAATCTCTTTATAAGTGGAGTGGTAATGAAGTTCTGCATCTTTGAATCTACCACTGGAGTAGCCGCAAACAAGCCTTTTTCCTTTGACTTCCTGTAGGAGTATTGCTCCCCAATAGTAATCACTGGCATCTGTTTGTAGAATTCTGAGTCCTTCACCTGCTGGAATGTGCAATGGTGGTAATTCCTTGGTGTGCTCCTTCATCCATCGGATTGCCTTGGTTTGTTCTATGCTCCATTTTGGTGGTGACTTCTTCAACATCTTGGTGAGAGTGCTAACATGAGGGGCTATGTTGGGAACAAAATCTCGGATATAATTAATTATACCAAGAAATTGTTGAACTTGCTGCTTTGTGAGGTTTTCATCAGGAAATTTGAGTAACTCCTGAGCAATATGCCTTCCTGGTTGAAACTTTCCCTGGTCAATATCCATGCCTAAAAACTGGATCTTCTGCTGGGCTAGTAACATCTTCTTTTCGGATAACATGATTCCAAATTTTTGGTATATCTCCATGAATTGTCTGATCAGCTAGATGTGTTCTTCCATGGTCTTACTGAATAGTAAGATGTCATCGATGTAAATGAGGGCTTTGTCAAGAATTGGCTCAAAGATCTTGGTCATCACTTTCTGGAATTCACTNTCTGTGGCTCCTTTGTTGGGTAGCATTGCTTACAATCATCTTCACACAAATCGAAGAAACAGTGATTTGAGATGGGATCCTTAAACCAGAAAACTGGTTTACCAAGTTGGTCGAACGAATGAACAATTTCACTCATTCCTGTTTTTCCGTAACCAAGGAAAACTGGTTCTGCATCATCATCGTCTGGGTCATAGTCAAGGATCTCCTGGACATGCTCCTCTTGTCTTTCTCTAGCCTCTTCTACCATATTGATGGATGGTAGAAATTCTGTTCTTTTTAGATGAGCATGATTGAATGAGATTCCAACGGTACCATCTTTTCGCCTGCAGATGGTTGCCTCGTTGGATTCGATTGGCCTTCTGTTCTGGTGCAGCTTCTCATAGTTGGATATCCAAGTGTCAGGGATGACTTGGATCAACTCCTCTTTTGTACATCTTCTGGGAACCTTAGTGCAGGTAACATTTTTCTGTTCATCAGTGACTAGGATGATAGCTTCTCCTCCTCCTGGAATTTTCATATCGAAAGCATGGTCTTGCAATCGATAAGACATCTGGTAGTGGACAGTGGCTTCAATAGCATCTTGCTCAGCATGCTTAGCTCCAACAATATGGACTTGAATTTTAAACATATCTAGAAGATGTGGATCTTCTAAGGATACGTTAAAATTTGGGTAAACAGTAGCACATACAGTGCCAGAATCAAGTGTTACTTCCATAGTGGCTATCAACGCATGTTGGTACTCTAAGTACCTGGAATCAAGGAGACATAGCTTGGCAACTACGGGTTGACCCTTTCTGCCATGATAGGTTATGGCAAAACGGATTGCTCCAAAGTGGATATGGGTATATCCTTCTCTCCTCCAAATGGCCGGGAATTCATCAGGGATTTCAAGAGTAATGAACTGTTCTTGGTGGGTGGAATATATGGGACATCATATGGAGTGTGACACCCCGGTGCTTTCAGAAGTTCCAATTTCCGAATTGGAAAAGCCGATAGGTGGTAACATTCTTGATCTTTCTCGTATTAATATTCTAGAAAATTCTTATGCTCAACCTTTCATTGAAAACACTTTTGACACTTGTGTGGATGACTCCCCATTTCAATTGTAATGATGATATTTATGTGTATAATTATACTTGCTTTTATTTTTAGAAGGATGATTCCATTAGCTTTGTTGATGATGATTCTACTAATGAGTGTGGGAGTGTTGAGTCATTTGATGATAATAATTATGGTTCTTGTGAGGATGACTCCCTTTGCGATGCTATTTCTAATCTTTGTGATTATGCTTGCTTTAATTTTTGGGATGATGATTCCATAGAAACTTGTGATACATTGATTGATGATTGTGATGATTCTCATTTTTTGACGTTGAATATGTTTGTTTCAAGTTTTTGGATGATGAATCCTTAGAATTGTTTAGCAATGGGTTGATGAGTGAGGGGATGATGTTTCATTTTACTCACGTGAGGATGAGGGTGATTCTTCTAGTCATATTGAGTGGGGAGATGAGACGAGAGTGTGAAGAAGTTATGGAGGAGAACGAAGGGATTGTCCTAAGCAAGCATAATCACAAAGACTAGAAATATCATTGCAAAGGAAGTCATCCTCAAAAGAACCATAATTATTATCATCAAATGAATTAACACTCCCGCACTCATTAGTAGAATCATCATCAACAAAGCCAATGAAATCATCCTCCCAAAAATAAAAGCAAGTATTATCACACACATAAAGATCATCATTACAATTCAAAGGGGTGTCATCTAGACAAGTGTAAAAGTGTTTTTAATGAAAGGTTGAGCACAAGAATTTTCAATAATATTAATACGAGAAGGATAACGAATGTTACTACCTATTGGTTCTTCATCTTTCTACACTATTTCAATGTCCTCATTTTCACTCTCTATCTCTACCTCCTTTTGGGTTTCTAATTCGGAAATTCGAACTTCATAAAGCACCGGGGTGTCACACTCCACTACCTCTTCAACACTCACATCTTCCCTATCATTTTGTTCTCTTTTTCAACCTCAAATGTAACCCTTGGATTGGGTTCCAAAATCGGGAGATCAGCTACAAGTGGGTAATTAACTCGTGATGAACTTTTTTTCGTGAGCTCCTCCATCATAGTTAACATTTATGTTTAAATCTCTTCCAACGGAATATCTTCCTCCTGGAGGGTAAGAAGGTAGTCCTTCAATTCAATCTTAATTTCGGCCCTTAAATTGATCGTGTCCTCGTTTGCCAAATAAAGAGAGAGAAGATAGCAAGAAAGGAGAGAGGCATAAGGTAGAAAGGTTAACGTCTTTAACCCGACTCAAACGCAAAATAGAAAAAGACAAACGGCATGTAACAATCTAACAATTAAAAAAACTAAAAAGCCTAAAAATGAAAGCATCAAAACAAAAAATTCTAAACCAAAGCAAGTAACTACAACAAAAGTTACAAGAAAAACATATAAAACAAGATAGGAGATGATTCTTAGCACGACCAAACCTGGGAGACTCTTAAGAATTGGAAGAAAGAGAGCACAATGCATAAAACCATGTCAGACATTGTCCACGTGGACCAGTACTGGAAAAGTTCCGCGTGATCTCCACGTGGATCAGCAGTGTTGAAACTTTTCTCCGTCTCCTGACTTTTGCCTTCCACTTTTCGTAATTTTTAGCTCAAATCTTTCATGGCGTAGCACTAAGATCACCTGCAATGGCTCAATAAGAAACCAAGGCAAAAACTACAAAAAGCAACAATATATACAAGGATAAACTTGGGGTGCCTCCCAAGAAGCGCCACTTTAACGTCTTTGGGTAGAATCGATGTATGCTATCCTTCGAGGCACACCGGTTTTGAGACCATACCAAGCGTCACGTGCACTTTGGTGTCAAGGTATGTTCTGAGTTGTAGGACACCCTTGAATTCAAAACAACGAAAGGGAGGAACAAGTCCTATTGTCCAACCGATGTAAGCATGGCACACTACCCTCATTCCTCAAGGATAGTTTGCCTTGTTCGAAAGGGAGGAACAAGTCCTATTGTCCAACCGATAGTTTGCCTTTCGTTTTCCACCATAACTTCTTCACACTCTCTCGTCTCATCACCCCACTCAATTTGACTAGAAGAATTACCCACATCCTCACATTAGTAAGATGAAACATCATCCACCTCACTTATCAACCCAATGCTAATCAAGTCTAAGGATTCAACTTCCAAAAAGTTGAAACAAACATATTGAACGTCAGACAAATGAGAATCCTTACAATCATCAATCAATGTATCACAAGTTTCTATGTAATCATTCTCCCAAAAATTAAAGCATGCATAATAACAAGGATTAGAAATATCATTGTAAAGGGAGTCATCTTCACAAGAAGCATAATTATTATCGTCAAATGATGATTCCCGCACTCATTAGTAGAATCATCATCAACAAAGCCAATGGAATCATCCTACCAAAAATAAAAGCAAGTATTATCACACACATAAAGATCATCATTACAATTCAAAGGGGTGTCATCCACACAGATAGGGATCAAGGATGGTTCTCGAAATACAATACAGCTGTTTACAATTATTACAATACATGTGGCCGATAAAGTGTGATGGCCTTCTTGACATAAAGTAAAGCTACCTTTTAATAAAGTTGTCTAATAATTCATACAACACGCCAAACTGATAAGATAACGCTGACATGACCCTGTCAGGACGGGGATCTTATCTTTGAAGATAAGATTTTTTGTTGCAGATGAGATTTGCTTTGCTGGGGCTTTGCTGGAGAGATAAGATCAAATCTTATCCTTCACTCATGAATCTCTTTCCTTTCCAGTTTTGTGGGTTCCAATCTGGTTGCTTTGTCTTCATGACCATCCATTCTCCATGAAAATGAAGATCCATTACGGAGTCTTCGTCTGATGCTGTGTCGCTTTCTGTGGAGTAGCCAGAGTAGTTGGGGTAACCCATACGAGAAGTATAAAGAATGTTACCACCTATTAGCTCTTCATCTTTCTACACTATTTCAATGTCCTTATTTTCACTCTCTATCTCTACCTCCTTCAAGAACCAGGGTGTCACACTCCACAACCTCTTCAACACTCACCTCTTTCCTATCATTTTGTTCTTTTTTTCAACCTAATGTACAACCCTTGGATTGGCTTCCAAAATCGGGAGATCTCCTACAGGTGGGTAATTAACCCGTGATGAACTTTTCTTCGTGAGCTCCTCCATCATAGTTAACATTTTTGTTTAAATCTCTTCCAATGGAATATCTTCCTCCTGGAGGGTAAGAAGGTAGTCCTTCAATTCATTCTTAATTTCGGCCCCTTAAATTGGTCGTGTCCTCCTTGGCCAAATAAAGAGAGAGAAGAATAGTAGAAAGGTTAACGTCTTTAGCCCGACTCAAACGCAAAACGGAAGAAGACAAACGGCATGTAACAATCTAACAATTAAAAGAACTAAAATGCCAAAAAATGAAAGCATCAAAACAAAATTTCTAAACCAAAGCAAGTAACTACAACAAAAGTTACAAGAAAAACATGTAAAACAAGATAGGAGATGATTCTTGGCACGGCCAAACCTTGGAGACTCTTAAAAATTGGAAGAAAGAGAGCACAATGCACAAAACCATGTCAGACATTGTCCACGTGGGCTCCACGCGTGGGAGAGCCACTAGGACCAGTACTGGAAAAGTTCCGCGTGACCTCCACGTGGATCANCCTACAGGTGGGTAATTAACCCGTGATGAACTTTTCTTCGTGAGCTCCTCCATCATAGTTAACATTTTTGTTTAAATCTCTTCCAATGGAATATCTTCCTCCTGGAGGGTAAGAAGGTAGTCCTTCAATTCATTCTTAATTNCACCTACAGGTGGGTAATTAACCCGTGATGAACTTTTCTTCGTGAGCTCCTCCATCATAGTTAACATTTTTGTTTAAATCTCTTCCAATGGAATATCTTCCTCCTGGAGGGTAAGAAGGTAGTCCTTCAATTCATTCTTAATTTCGGCCCCTTAAATTGGTCGTGTCCTCCTTGGCCAAATAAAGAGAGAGAAGAATAGTAGAAAGGTTAACGTCTTTAGCCCGACTCAAACGCAAAACGGAAGAAGACAAACGGCATGTAACAATCTAACAATTAAAAGAACTAAAATGCCAAAAAATGAAAGCATCAAAACAAAATTTCTAAACCAAAGCAAGTAACTACAACAAAAGTTACAAGAAAAACATGTAAAACAAGATAGGAGATGATTCTTGGCACGGCCAAACCTTGGAGACTCTTAAAAATTGGAAGAAAGAGAGCACAATGCACAAAACCATGTCAGACATTGTCCACGTGGGCTCCACGCGTGGGAGAGCCACTAGGACCAGTACTGGAAAAGTTCCGCGTGACCTCCACGTGGATCAGCAGTGTTGAAACTTTTCTCCGTCTCCCGACTTTTGCCTTCCACTTTTCGTAAATTTTAGCTCAAATTTTTCATGGCTTAGCACTAAGATCACCTGCAATGGCTCAACAAGAAACCAAGGCAAAAACTAACGAAAAGCAACAATATATACAAGGATAGACTTGGGGTGCCTCCCAAGAAGCGCCACATTAACGTCTTTGGCTAGACTCGATGTGTGCTATCCTTCGAAGCACACCGGTTTTGGGACCATACCAAGCGTCCCGTGCACTTTGGCGTCAAGGTATGCCCCGAGATGTAGGACACCTTTGAACTCAAAACATAGAAAGGGAGGAACAAGTCCTATTGTCCAACCGAGGTAAGCATGGCACACTACCCTCATTCCTCAAGGATAGTTTGCCTTTCCTCCCTCCCCTCCTTATCTATGCCATCCCCAAGAAATTTGTCATTTAAAAGCACTCTCTTGATACCATATCCCCTCACACCCATTTTCAAATACAAGGTCGGTAACATCATCCCACTCGACTCCCTCAATTATGTCAATAGTGACAATCATTTCGTTTTCCACCATAACTTCTTCACACTCTCTCGTCTCATCACCCTACTCAATTTGACTAGAAGAATTACCCACATCCTCACATTAGTAAAATGAAACATCATCCACCTCACTTATCAACCCAATGCTAATCAAGTCTAAGGATTCATCTTCCAAAAAGTTGAAACAAACATATTCAACGTCAAACAAATGAGAATCCTTACAATCATCAATAAATGTATCACAAGTTTATATGTAATCATTCTCCCAAAAATTAAAGCATGCATAATAACAAGGATTAGAAATATCATTGCAAAGGGAGTCATCTTCAGAAGAAGCATAATTATTATCATCAAATGATGATTCCCGCACTCATTAGTAGAATCATCATCAACAAAGCCAATGGAATCATCCTCCCAAAAATAAAAGCAAGTATTATCACACACATAAAGATCATCATTACAATTCAAAGGAGTGTCATCCACACAAGAATTTTCTTGAATATTAATACGAGAAGGATAAAGAATGTTACCACCTATTGGCTCTTCATCTTTCTACACTATTTCAATGTCCTCATTTTTACTCTCTATCTCTACCTCCTTATGGTTTTCCAATTCGAAAATGGGAACTTATTCAAGAACCGGGGTGTCACACTCCACTACCTGTTCAACACTCATCTCTTCCCTATCATTTTGTTCTTTTTTTCAACCTCAAGTACAACCCTTGGATTGGCTTCCAAAATCGGGAGATCACCTACAGGTGGGTAATTAACCCGTGATGAACTTTTCTTCGTGAGCTCCTCCATCATAGTTAACATTTTTGTTTAAATCTCTTCCAATGGAATATCTTCCTCCTGGAGGGTAAGAAGGTAGTCCTTCAATTCACTCTTAATTTCGGCCCCTTAAATTGGTCGTGTTCTCCTTGGCCAAATAAAGAGAGAGAGGAATAGCAAGAAAGGAGAGAGGCATAAGGTAGAAAGGTTAACGTCTTTAGCCCAACTGTAACACCCCGGACCTACCTTCCCGTACATCCGAGGCATTACCGCCACACCTAGAGAGAGAGTTCTATCATTCCTCGATAAACTTCACTCTAGGTGCACAGGCTAAAGGAACTCTTCTCATCACAACAATCACTCAACAGATACTTAACACTTTCATACATATCAACTGGTGAAGCTTCATTAAGCAAAGTATATAATCTTGCAAAAATACATACATAAGATTGCCCCTCGGGCCAAAATACCAACAAGGTTCAACCTAGACGCAACTGGTCATGCCTAGCCATCACTAAAGCTACAAAAAGTATATGTACACCAAAAATTTTCCCAAAGACTCCCAAAGATCCGACGTCTAGTCAAGCATGCGGTACACGGGACCGGTGAACTCTCCCCAGACCAGGTGCCACTCCCCCTCATACCAGGTAATATGGTCCAAAAACCGAGAAGTGGTTATGACCATCGACCACTCCTCCCAAACATCCCAAGGGCTAGGGTCCCAAGGGTAGGGGTAGTGCACAATGAACTCCAGGGGATCGCTACCATCTAACGGCTCTATGGGGTAAAAGCCGTAAGCAGCCTGGACCTCGTCCATAACTGGGCAAGAGACAAGGGGCCGACGGAGCCATAGGAGTATCTGGGTTGGTGAGAGCCTCGGGAGCATAACCAGGTGCGTATGGGTCTTCTCCCTCCATCATCTGTATGTAATCGTCATAATCCATGCCCTGACAAACATACTCCGGTGAACTTTCGGAGTTCACCGGGCTACAGAAACTGACACTAGACTGCATCTGATAAGAACACAGTGAAGTGTAGTTAGCACGACGGCTAAGTAAGGATATCCATAGGTTATTCAAAACTAAATAAAGGTTTTGTAAAAATTGTTACATAGGAAACCCTATACCTTACTCATCGGCAAAGATTCTACCTGCAACAGTTATAAATAGCAACTTCCATACATTATGAGCACAATTCAATAGCGTCTCATATCATTTTCCCTGTTGACAAGGTCATTAGGTAATCATTTACATACTCAATATAAAATATTGTTAAACAATTAAGCATACTAGTAAGCAGTAGAAAACATAATTCACATATTCTTGCTTGTAATCACTTTAGTAGAAAACCTTTCCTTCATAATGAAATTCTCATCACTTTTCACTTTTCAAAGAGAGAGATCACCCACAACCTTTGGGTACTTAAATACTTGTCACATCTCTTTTCCCCGTAGTTACGGAGTAATTACATTCACATTTCAAAATTCCTCTTAGTCCTAGATAGAAAGTGTGAGGCCTTTGGAGTTCCTTCTCCACTTTTGACCACTTGGATCGTTGAACTCGGGTTCAGTGGTCATCGCCCGGTCTACTACTGATCCCCTGGACTTATAGGAGCGTTGGAATGATTCCTAGCTAGCCTCACTAGGTTCATAAGAACGACACCTACCCTAACATAGAGTGACTATACTTAAGTGTGCACACCCCCGTAGGAGTACCTTTTCCTTCCGGGTGATATAGTACTCGGCGAATAGACTTCGCCCACAGTATGATTGATCATACACATGATTACCATGCGGAATAGGCACTTTAAGCTCATCTTTATTCCGTGGTTGACAAGATCCTTCACCACTTTATTAGAACTAAGGTTTGAAAACATTTTTCTACTCTTTCCCTTTTTTCTTGCATTGAAAATAATTTGAACATACTTGGGTCAATCCCAATACTCGGAAATTAATTCTCCTTTTAACCCAATTCAAAAATTCTCCTTTTCTTTTACAAAACATTTGGATGATCCACTAACATCCTTTCACAAAAGTAATTTAAGTGTAACAATTCTACACTTTCAACCCCACATTTTTCACATAAGTCTCACATTTGACACATACATCTCAATGCATATATCATATATATTTCCCAACTTCAACATAGGCATAACACATAACATATATTTATTCTTTACAAGCACATAATGCCACTTCCTTATACTATTCATAAGTTCACCCATATGTAACACAACCTACATAACACATATACCTAACTACATAGTATTACTCTTCTTACTAACAACATATATAATTATGGTTTATACATACCATATACTATAC
>NC_044929.1:11059032-11099613 GCF_003576645.1 Ipomoea triloba | reverse complement strand
ACAAAAGTGACATTTTATTAATACATACATACCCATATATACATATATATATACCATATACATATACATAATACACCAATATATATATATAGCCATATATACATGTATATACTATACCATACATACACATAACTATACATATACAATAATAATTATATATATATTACACCATACGTACATATACACAATATGTACACAATACATATATATACATTCATCATGTACACAAAAATTCTACCTAGAACTCATCATATTTCAACCAAGCTATCAATTATCTAGTTTCAAACAACCTCAACCAATTAAAGGGATTCCTTACCTCAACCGGGTTTAATTTTGTAGGAGATCTTGTAGATGATTTTCCCCAATTCACCTTAAAACCCTAGAATTCCATCAACCACATAACACATGATTTTAAGAAATCTTAACTTAGATTCATGTTCTAGGATGAAAATAAAGCTATCTACCGAATAAAATTGGAGTTTTACCGAATTTTGGAGACTTGTGAGAAATTTGGCTATGGAGTTGAAGCTTTGAGAAATGATGAAAGCTCTCTCCCTTTTATTTCGGCCAAACAAGGAAAAAAAAAAATTGGTTTGACTTACATGGTGAAAATTTGAAAAAAAAATAAAAATATCTTAGCTTAGACTGATTGGGATTAAATCAGATGAATTCTTGGTAGAAACTAATTCAATTCAAATAATTCTCGAACCCAAAAATTTATTCCAGTCTAAAACTCAAAATTGGGCTAGGTTCGGTACACCGCGAAATTTCGCGATGTACGATCACAAATAAATTTTGCTGCTATGGGCTAATCTAATTAAATAGGAAATTCAAGAATAATAGTATGATGTCTAAAAATCCATTTCCTAGGACAAACGGGTCCGAATACTAGTTCCTAAAATTTTTACGGTTCGTGACCGGGACGTACGATCGCAGCTTATTACTAACTGTCCTTACTTATAATAATTCTTTTGGCATCGGGAGATCATCTCATGAATGTTATAGCCTAAAGAAATATTTTTCGAACCTTAATTTTACTGAATAGGTGAGGGGTTACAGTCTACCCTCCTTAAGAAAAGTTTCGTCCCCGAAACTTACTTTCTCAGCAGACCGCTACCTACTTTCATGCACACATATGGCAATTAGCACATAGAACATTGCACATCAAGTATCTTAGACACATAATAAGTAGATTGACTCTTACTTACTTGAGTTAAACAACTCTGGATATCGTTCCATCATCGCGTCTTCCAATTCCCAGGTAGCTTCTTCTGGGCTATGGTTTGACCATTGAACTTTGACCATCCTGATCGACTTTCCTCGTGTCTCGGGTTTTAGAATCCAAGATTTGAATTGGCCTTTCTTCATATGTCAATGAGTCATCCATTGTCAGTCCCTCCGGCTCCAGTACATGAGACACATCAGGTACATATCGTTTCAATTGAGAACATGAAACACATTATGTACTCTGTCCAGTTCGATTGGTAAAGCCAACCGGTATGCCAGATTTCCCACTCTTTCTAAAATTTCGTAGGGTCCTATAAATCGAGGGCTCAGTTTCCCTTTCTTTCCAAATCTTTTGACCCCTTTGTGGGTGAGACTTTCAATAACACCTTCTCTCCCACCTGGTACTCTATGAATTGTCGCTTTAGATCAGCATAGGACTTTTGGCGATCTTGTGCGACTTTCATTCTCTCCTGAATCACTTGATTGAATTGGTATACAGCATCACTTTATCGCTCCAACATAGTGGACTTCGACACTTCTGTCCATATAATGCTTCGTAAAGAGCCATTCTTATAGTGGCATGATAGCTGTTATTGTATGAGAATTCAATTAGATCCAACTGCTCATCCACGAGCCCTGGAAATCGAGTGCACAACCTCTGAGCATATCTTCCAAGGTTTGGATTGTTCGCTCCGTTTGACCATCAGTGGCAGGATGAAAGGCAGTGAGTTGCTCATGGCTGTAATGGTTATATATATATATATATATATATATATATATATATATATATATATATATATATATATATATACTATACTACACGTATATAATATATATATGCCTAATTCACGTACATGCCTAATTCACATATAATATATATATATTTATATATACTATACCACCCGTACATACACATAACTAGGTACATACTACATAATAATATATATATATTACACCATACGTACATATACACAAGTATGTACACAATACATATATATACATTCATCATGTACACAAAAATTCTACCTAGAACTCATCATATTTCAACCAAGCTATCAATTATCTAGTTTCGAACAACCTCAACCAATTAAAGGGATTCCTTACCTCAACCGGGTTTCAAATTTTGTAGGAGATCCTTGTAGATGATTTTCCCCAATTCACCTTAAAACCCTAGAATTCCATCAACCACATAACACATGATTTTAAGAAATCTTAACTTAGATTCATGTTCTAGGATGAAAAATAAAGCTATCTACCGAATAAAATTGGAGTTTTATCGAATGTTTGGAGACTTTGTTGAAGAAATTTAGCTATGGAATACTAAGCTTCAATGAGGAAGATGATGGAAATTTTTGTCTTCTCTCCCTTGTGATATTTCGGCAATGAGGCAAGGAAAAATGAAGTTGAAGACTTAATTGTTATCTTGCTTCATAAGCTAGAGTAATACATGGTGAAAATTAGTGACATGTGTCACTATCTAGTGGTAAGTAGAATAAATATCTTAACTTAGACTGATCGGGATTAAATCAGATGAATTCTTGGTAGAAACTAATTCAATTCAAATAATTCTCGAACCCAAAAATTTATTCCAGTCTAAAACTAAAAATTGGGCTAGGTTCGGTACATCGCGAAATTTCGCGATGTACGATCACAAATAAATTTTGGCTGCTATGGGCTAATCTAATTAAATAGAAAATTCAAGAATAATAGTATGATGTCTAAAAATCCATTTCCTAGGACAAACGGGTCCGAATACTAGTTCCTAAAATTTTTACGGTTCGTGACCGGGACGTACGATCGCAGCTTATTACTAACTGTCCTTACTTATAATAATTCTTTTGAGGCATCGGGAGATCATCTCATGAATGTTATAGCCTAAAGAAATATTTTTCGAACCTTAATTTTTACTGAAATAGGTGAGGGGTTACAGTCTACCCTCCTTAAGAAAAGTTTCGTCCCCGAAACTTACTTTCTCAGCAGACCGCTACTTACTTTCATGCACACATATTGCAATTAGCACATAGAACATTGCACATCAAGTATCTTAGACACATAATAAGTGGATTGACTCTTACTTACTTGAGTTAAACAACTCTGGATATCGTTCCATCATCGCGTCCTCCAATTCCCAGGTAGCTTCTTCTGGGCTATGGTTTGACCATTGAACTTTGATCATCCTGATCGACTTTCTCCTCGTGTCTCGGGTTTTAGAATCCAAGATTTGAATAGGCCATTCTTCATATGTCAATGAGTCATCCATTGTCAGTCCCTCTGGCTCCAGTACATGAGACACATCAGGTACATATCGTTTCAATTGAGAGACATGAAACAAATTATGTACTCTGTCCAGCTCGATGGGTAGAGCCAATCGGTATGCTAGATTTCCCACTCTTTCTAAAATTTCATAGGGTCCTATAAATCGAGGGCTCAGTTTCCCTTTCTTTCCAAATCTTTTGACCCCTTTGGTGGGTGAGACTTTCAATAACACCTTCTCTCCCACATGGTACTCTATGAATTGTCGCTTTAAATCAGCATAGGACTTTTGGCGATCTTGTGCGACTTTCATTCTCTCCTGAATCACTTTGATTGCCTCATAACAGCATCACTTTTGTCGCTCCAACATAGTGGACTCCGACACTTCTGTCCATATAATGCTTCGTAAAGAGCCATTCTTATGGTGGCATGATAGCTGTTGTTGTATGAGAATTCAATTAGATCCAACTGCTCATCCCACGAGCCCTGGAAATCGAGTGCACAACCTCTAAGCATATCTTCCAAGGTTTGGATTGTTCGCTCCGTTTGACCATCAGTGGCAGGATGAAAGGCAGTGCTCATCTTTAGTTGCGTACCCATGGCTACCTGTAATGTTTCCCAAAATCTCGATAGGAACCGTGAATCTCGGTCTGAAATAATATCACGTGCTATCCCATGATATTTAACCACATACTTGATGTAGGCTCTTGCCATTTTCTCCATTGACCAGGTTTTGTTCATCGGAATAAATCTTGCTGTCTTGGTCAACCGATCAACAACAACCCATACTTGGTCGTTTCCGGCTCTTGTCCTTGGCAATCCTCCCACAAAGTCCATGGAGATGGAATCCATCAACCCTTTCGGCTTACTTCTCTCTGCCTTAACCTTTTGGCAATTCAAACATTTAGCAACAAATTCCGCAATATCTTTCTTCATGCCCATCCACCAGAAATTTTGCCTCAAATCCTTGTACAGTTTGTCCCCTCTTGGATGAACAGAATAAGGTGTGTTGTGACCTTCTCTCATTAATTGGTTCATTAATTCCTTACAACTTGCAGGTATAATCCATCTGCCCTTGAATCTCATGCTCCCATCCGAGTGCAACTCAAATGGACCATGTTTTCCATCCACAATTTTCTCCTTGATATTCTTTACCCAGTCATCCTCCCCTTGGGCTTGTTTGATCTCTTCAAATAGGGCTGGAGTGGCCGATAGGTAATATAGCTTCATCTCTTGGTCTGCCTGACCACACATTGTTATTTCCAGATTGAGTTTCTGAAAATCCTTGCATAATTGTTCAGGTAATACCCAGAGGGCATGACTTGGCTTTCGGCTCAAAGCATCTGCTACGTTGTTTGCCTTACCCTCCTGGTATTGGATTTCCAGATCGTAGTCCTTGATTAACTCCAACCATCTCCTTTGTCTTAAGTTAAGATCCCTTTGAGTGAAGATGTACTTCAAACTCTGATGATCCGTAAAGATCTTGCAAGTGATTCCATAAAGATAATGTCACCAAATTTTGAGGGCAAACACCACAGCTGCTAGTTCCAGATCGTGGGTTGGGTAGTTAGCCTCGTGTGGTTTTAGTTGACGAGATGCATAGGCTATTACCCTTCCATGTTGCATTAAGACACATCCTAGTCCTTTGTGAGACACATCCTAGTTCATAGCCTTCCGTTCCCACAGGTAAGGTTAACACTGGGGCAGTTGTTAACCTCTTCTTGAGTTCCTGGAACGCCTGCTCGCATTCTTCACTCCAACTGTACTTGGTAGTCTTCTTGAGCAGATTGGTCAAAGGTCTTGCTATCTTCGGGAAATCCTGGACAAACCTCCTGTAATAACCTGCCAATCCCAAGAAACTTCGGACTTCTGTAACCAATTTGGGTGGTTCCCATTCCATTACGGCTCTTATTTTAGTTAGATCCACCGCTATTCCTTCCCTGGTGATTATGTGACCCAGGAATGCTACTTCCTCTTTCCAAAATTCGCATTTTGAAAGTTTTGCGTAAAGTTTCTTTTCCCTCAACATTTGTAACGTCGTCCTGAGATGCTCTTCGTGCTCTTCCGGAGTCTTAGAATAAACCAAAATGTCATCTATGAAGACAACAATGAACTTATCCAAGTATGGAAGGAAAATCCTGTTCATCAAGTCCATGAAAGTTCCTAGTGTGTTGGTCACTCCGAACGGCATGACCGTGAATTCGTAGTGCCCATACCTAGTCCGAAATGCGGTTTTGGAGATATCCTGTTCCGCGACTCGCACCTGGTGATACCCTGATCGTAAATCAATTTTTGAAAACACGCCCGCTCCCCTCACTTGATCACTGTGACTCGATTGAGCTCTCTATAGTCAATGCACAGTCTTAGGCTTCCATCCTTTTTCCTCAGAAATAGTACCGGTGCGCCCCAAGGTGACACACTTGGCCTAATAAATCCCTTCTCCAATAACTCTGCCAGTTGAGCCTTCAATTCTTCCATCTCCTTCGGTGCCATTCGATAAGGCGCCTTCGAGACTGGTGCGGTTCCCGGTACGAGGTCGATAGTAAATTCCACTTCCCTCTCTAGCGGCATTTCCGTGAGGTCATCTGGAAACACATCGGGAAATTCACGCGCCACTGGGATTTGATTTAGTTCAGGTTCTTCCATCCCAGCTTCCTGCATTAAACAGAGGTACACTTCACACCCCTTGCGAGCGTACTTCATCAGCCTCTGCATCGTCATCAACCTTGGTTCAGGTTGTCTTTCCATTCCCCGATAGGATATTCTCCTCCCCTTCGGTCCTCGCAAGACAACCTTTCGCTCACTGCACACTATCTGGGCTTTATGTTTATCCAACCAGTCCATTCCTTGTATCACATCAATACCCTCTAGGTCGAAACGAATGAGGTTTCGTATCACATCAATACCCTCTAGGTCGAAACGAATGAGGTTTCCGGTCACATCAATACCCTCTAGGTCGAAACGAATGAGGTTTCCGGGACAGTTGGATCCCGCTAGGTCGAAACGAATGAGGTTTCCGGGACAGTTGGATCCCGCTATTTCTATTGTGATATTGTCATATCCCTCCTTACAGGCTACTACTATTCCCGATGCAGTTCTTACATTCAAATCTAACTCCATAGTAGGCTTTAACTTTAATCTATCCGCAAATGTAGAGGATATAAACGAATTGGTAGCCCCTGTATCGAACAATACTAAGCCAGGTACTGAGTTAATAAGAAATGTACCGGTCACAACGTCGCTAGCCTGAGCTTGCTTGCTATTAACGACGTAGATCTTTCCTTGGTTTGCTGTGCTGCTTTCTCCCACGGGTGCTTTCCCTTTATTGATGGGATTTGGAATTGCGTTAGCCGGCCTCCCCTGGTTTCCCTGTTGAGAGTTGCCTCCTCCATTTCTTGTCTCCGCGGGCCTCTGGCTGGTGTTCCCACCGAACCCTCCTCTTTGATTGTTTCTCTAAGAGGGGTCCCGATAATTGTCCGTTCTGGTTTGGCACTCGTAGTACTTGTGCCCCAAGAATCCGCACTTAAAGCACCTGATCTTCTCCCCTTGGCAATTCTCTCCAAGGTGATCTCGTCCACACCTCCGGCAAGCTGAACTTCTCCTCTGATTCACTCCTCCCTTCCTTTCTCTTTGCATTGGATTAAACCTTCCCTGGTTGGTTTTCTTGTTGTCCTGCTTGAACTTCCCCTGTCTATCATCCACCTTCCTCTTATTCTTGCTGTAGACCTCCTGTTGATCCAGGTACACTTGGTAGTGGTCGGATGCTCTGTCATATGCCTCCTTGAGAGTAGTGCACATAAACGGTGCAATCGCCCCCCTCACGGCCCAATCCAGTCCACGTACAAACCTCCTCGCCTTGCTGGCTTCGTCAGGCACGATGTTCTGAGCAAACCTTACCAGCTCCACGTACCGATCATAATAGGCCTGCACAGTTGCTCCCTTTTGTTTCAATCGCAGGAATTCCTCACACTTGATTCCCTTAATCCTTTCTGTGTAGAATTGTCCTCTCAATTCTTCCTTGAATTCCTCCCAGCCAAAGTCTGGGTCTTGCAGCAAGTCGGGCCCAGCTGTTGACCACCAGTTGTCTGCTGCTTTTGTCAGATAGTACACGGCAGAGGATACTTGCTGATCTGCAGGACAGTTGACTGCATCGAGCAGCTTGTCAAATGTCCTAATCCATTCTTCCAAGATCACCGGGTCTTCTTCACCCGCATAGTTTGGTGGCTGCCTGCTTGCTATGGCCTTTGCAAAATCAACTCGCGGCTGTCTGTTATTTTGATTCTGGACTTGTTGAGCCATCATAAATCCAGCCATCTGTTCCATTGCGAGAGCCATACGGTCCATTGCCGATATCTCGTCGCCCTAACCGACAGGTATATTTCGTCTAGGCGGCATCTTCACCAAACGACAGTTTCAAGTTAGTTCTTGAAGCATAAAAGCTCTTAAGGAGTTAGCTAGCTACGCAGTTAGTATAGTAGCTACTCAAGTCCTATCCAGCAATTCCTAACATCTACTTCGTCATGCTCATCAACAAGGTATCTCAACTATGGCATAACAGTTAGGAACGCACTATACTATCATGCTTACTCTCAACAATTATAAGCAACGATTAACGCACGTAAAGATACACAAATATTGATCAAGGCATTCTAGAATCGGGAGATTTCGCGAAATACAGATGATGAGGTCTTCTTTTTGATGCTGCCTGGTCTCCAGCTCCGCTCCAGAACTCACACTTAGGCTCAGTCTTAGAAAACTTAAGCTGACTCAAACTTGGACTTTGAAAATCGAACTATCCGAATTTCAATCCTAAACCTACAACGAGACCGCACAACCTAGACTTCGACCTAATTCCCAAAGGTTCAACCTAAGCTCTGATACCACTTTGTAACACCGCGGACCTACCTTCCCGTACATCCGAGGCATTACCGCCTGCGCACCTAGAGTGAAGTTTATCGAGGAATGATAGAACTCTCTCTCTAGGTGTGGTGGTAATGCCTCAGATGTACGGGAAAGTAGGTCCGGGGTGTTACGGCATGTAACAATCTAACAATTAAAAGAACTGAAAAGCCAAAAAATGAAAGCATCAAAACATAATTTCTAAACCAAAGCAAATAACTACAACAAAAGTTACAAGAAAAACATGTAAAACAAGATAGGAGATGATTCTTGGCACGGCCAAACCTTGGAGACTCTTAAGAATTCGAAGAAAGAGAGCACAATGCACAAAACCATGTCAGACATTGTCCACGTGGGCTCCACGCGTGGGAGAGCCACTAGGACCAGTACTGGAAAAGTTCCGCGTGATCTCCACGGGGATCAGCAGTGTTGAAACTTTTCTCCGTCTCCCGACTTTTGCCTTCCACTTTTCGTAAATTTTAGCTCAAATTTTTCATGGCTTAGCACTAAGATCACCTGCAATGGCTAAACAAGAAACCAAGGCAAAAACTAACGAAAAGCAACAATATATACAAGGATAGACTTGGGGTGCCTCCCAAGACACGCCACTTTAACGTCTTTGGCTAGACTCGATGTGTGCTATCCTTCGAAGCACACCGGTTTTGGGACCATACCAAGCGTCCCGTGCACTTTGGCGTCAAGGTATGCCCCGAGATGTTGGACACTTTTGAACTCAAAACAAAGAAAGGGAGTAACAAGTCCTATTGTCCAACCGAGGTAAGCATGGCACACTACCCTCATTCCTCAAGGATAGTTTGCCTTTCCTCCCTCCCCTCCTTATCTATGCCATCCCCAAGAAATTTGTCATATAAAAGCATTCTCTTGATACCATATCCCCTCACACCCATTTTCAAATTCAAGCTCAGTAACATCATCCCACTCGACTCCCTCAATTATGTCAAAAGTGACAATCCTTTCGTTTTCCACCATAACTTCTTCACACTCTCTCGTCTCATCACCCCACTCAATTTGACTAGAAGAATTACCCACATCCTCACATTAGTAAATGAAACATCATCCACCTCACTTATCAACCCAATGCTAATCAAGTCTAAGGATTCATCTTCCAAAAAGTTGAAACAAACATATTCAACGTCAAACAAATGAGAATCCTTACAATCATAAATCAATGTATCACAAGTTTCTATATAATCATTCTCCCAAAAATTAAAGCATGCATAATAACAAGGATTAGAAATATCATTGCAAAGGGAGTCATCTTCACAAGAACCATAATTATTATCATCGAATGATGATTCCCGCACTCATTAGTAGAATCATCATCAACAAAGCCAATGGAATCATCCTCCCAAAAATAAAAGCAAGTATTATCACACACATAAAAATCATCATTACAATTCAAAGGGTGTCATCCACACAAGTGTAAAAGTGTTTTTAATGAAAGGTTGNAGAATTGGAAGAAAGAGAGCACAATGCACTAAACCATTTCAGACATTGTCCACGTGGGCTCCACGCGTGGGAGAGCCACTAGGACCAGTACTGGAAAAGTTCCGCGTGATTTCCACGTGGATCAGCAGTGTTAAAACTTTTCTCCGTCTCCCGACTTTTGCCTTCCACTTTTCGTAAATTTTAGCTCAAAATTTTCATGGCGTAGTACTAAAATCACCTGCAATGGCTCAACAAGAAACCAAGGCAAAAACTACAAAAAGCAACAATATATACAAGGATAAACTGGGGGTACCTCCAAAGAAGCGCCACTTTAAAGTCTTTGGCTAGACTCGATATGTGCTATCCTTCGAAGCACACCAGTTTTGGGACCATACCAAGCGTCCCGTGCACTTTGGCGTCAAGGTATGTTCCGAGTTGTAGGACACCCTTGAATTCAAAACAACGAAAGGGAGGAATAAATCCTATTGTCCAACCGAGGTAAGCATTTGCCTTTCCTCGCTCCCTTCCTTATCTATGCCATCCCCAAGAAATCTGTCATTTAAAGCACTTTCTTGATACCATATCCCCTCACACCCATTTTCAAATTCAAGCTCGGTAACATCATCCCACTCGACTCCCTCAAGTATGTCAAAAGTGACAATCCCTTCGTTTTAGACCATAACTTCTTCACACTCTCTCGTCTCATCACCCCACTCAATTTGACAAGAAGAATCACCCACATCCTCACATTAGTAAAATGAAATATCATGCACCTCACTTATCAACCCAATGCTAATCAAGTCTAAGGATTAATCTTCCAAAAAGTTGAAACAAACATATTCAACGTCAAACAAATAAGAATCCTCACAATCATCAATCAATGTATCACAAGTTTCTATGGAATCATTCTCCCAAAAATTAAAGCATGCATAATCACAAGGATTAGAAATATCATTGCAAAGGGAATCATCCTCACAAGAAGCATAATTATTATCATCAAATTATGATTCCCGCACTCATTAGTAGAATCATCATCAACAAAGCAAATGGAATCATCCTCCCAAAAATAAAAGCAAGTATTATCACACACATAAAAATCATCATTACAATTCAAAGGGTGTCATCCACACAAGTGTAAAAGTGTTTTTAATGAAAGGTTGCTCACACAAGAATTTTCAAGAATATTAATACGAGAAGGATAAAGAATGTTACCACCTATTGGCTCTTCATCTTTCTACACTATTTCAATGTCCTCATTTTCACTCTCTATCTCTACCTCCTTATGGTTTTCCAATTCGGAAATTGGAACTTCTTAAAGAACCGGGGTGTCACACTCCACTACCTCTTCAACACTCATCTCTTTCCTATCATTTTGTTCTTTTTTTCAACCTAATGTACAACCCTTGGATTGTCTTCCAAAATCACCTACACGTGGGTAATTAACCCGTGATGAACTTTTCTTCGTGAGCTCCTCCATCATAGTTAACATTTTTGTTTAAATCTCTTCCAATGGAATATCTTCTTCCTGGAGGGTAAGAAGGTAGTCCTTCAATTCACTCTTAATTCCGGCCCCTTAAATTGGTCGTGTCCTCTTTGGCCAAATAAAGAGAGAGAAGAATAGCAAGAAAGGAGAGAGGCATAAGGTAGAGAGGTTAACGTCTTTAGCCCGACTCAAACGCAAAAGGGAAGAAGACAAACGGCATGTAACAATCTAACAATTAAAAGAACTGAAATGCCAAAAAATGAAAGCATCAAAACATAATTTCTAAACCAAAGCAAGTAACTACAACAAAAGTTACANATTGGAAGAAAGAGAGCACAATGCACTAAACCATTTCAGACATTGTCCACGTGGGCTCCACGCGTGGGAGAGCCACTAGGACCAGTACTGGAAAAGTTCCGCGTGATTTCCACGTGGATCAGCAGTGTTAAAACTTTTCTCCGTCTCCCGACTTTTGCCTTCCACTTTTCGTAAATTTTAGCTCAAAATTTTCATGGCGTAGTACTAAAATCACCTGCAATGGCTCAACAAGAAACCAAGGCAAAAACTACAAAAAGCAACAATATATACAAGGATAAACTGGGGGTACCTCCAAAGAAGCGCCACTTTAAAGTCTTTGGCTAGACTCGATATGTGCTATCCTTCGAAGCACACCAGTTTTGGGACCATACCAAGCGTCCCGTGCACTTTGGCGTCAAGGTATGTTCCGAGTTGTAGGACACCCTTGAATTCAAAACAACGAAAGGGAGGAATAAATCCTATTGTCCAACCGAGGTAAGCATTTGCCTTTCCTCGCTCCCTTCCTTATCTATGCCATCCCCAAGAAATCTGTCATTTAAAGCACTTTCTTGATACCATATCCCCTCACACCCATTTTCAAATTCAAGCTCGGTAACATCATCCCACTCGACTCCCTCAAGTATGTCAAAAGTGACAATCCCTTCGTTTTAGACCATAACTTCTTCACACTCTCTCGTCTCATCACCCCACTCAATTTGACAAGAAGAATCACCCACATCCTCACATTAGTAAAATGAAATATCATGCACCTCACTTATCAACCCAATGCTAATCAAGTCTAAGGATTAATCTTCCAAAAAGTTGAAACAAACATATTCAACGTCAAACAAATGAGAATCCTCACAATCATCAATCAATGTATCACAAGTTTCTATGGAATCATTCTCCCAAAAATTAAAGCATGCATAATCACAAGGATTAGAAATATCATTGCAAAGGGAATCATCCTCACAAGAAGCATAATTATTATCATCAAATTATGATTCCCGCACTCATTAGTAGAATCATCATCAACAAAGCAAATGGAATCATCCTCCCAAAAATAAAAGCAAGTATTATCACACACATAAAAATCATCATTACAATTCAAAGGGTGTCATCCACACAAGTGTAAAAGTGTTTTTAATGAAAGGTTGCTCACACAAGAATTTTCAAGAATATTAATACGAGAAGGATAAAGAATGTTACCACCTATTGGCTCTTCATCTTTCTACACTATTTCAATGTCCTCATTTTCACTCTCTATCTCTACCTCCTTATGGTTTTCCAATTCGGAAATTGGAACTTCTTAAAGAACCGGGGTGTCACACTCCACTACCTCTTCAACACTCATCTCTTTCCTATCATTTTGTTCTTTTTTTCAACCTAATGTACAACCCTTGGATTGTCTTCCAAAATCACCTACACGTGGGTAATTAACCCGTGATGAACTTTTCTTCGTGAGCTCCTCCATCATAGTTAACATTTTTGTTTAAATCTCTTCCAATGGAATATCTTCTTCCTGGAGGGTAAGAAGGTAGTCCTTCAATTCATTCTTAATTTCGGCCCCTTAAATTGGTCGTGTCCTCCTTGGCCAAATAAAGAGAGAGAAGAATAGCAAGAAAGGAGAGAGGCATAAGGTAGAGAGGTTAACGTCTTTAGCCCGACTCAAACGCAAAAGGGAAGAAGACAAACGGCATGTAACAATCTAACAATTAAAAGAACTGAAATGCCAAAAAATGAAAGCATCAAAACATAATTTCTAAACCAAAGCAAGTAACTACAACAAAAGTTACAAGAAAAACATGTAAAACAAGATAGGAGATGATTCTTAGCACAGCCAAACCTTGGAGACTCTTAAGAATTGGAAGAAAGAGAGCACAATGCACTAAACCATTTCAGACATTGTCCACGTGGGCTCCACGCGTGGGAGAGCCACTAGGACCAGTACTGGAAAAGTTCCGCGTGATCTCCACGTAGATCAGCAGTGTTGAAACTTTTCTCCGTCTCCCGACTTTTGCCTTCCACTTTTCGTAAATTTTAGCTCAAATTTTTCATGGCGTAGTACTAAAATCACCTGCAATGGCTCAACAAGAAACCAAGGCAAAAACTACAAAAAGCAACAATATATACAAGGATAAACTGGGGGTACCTCCAAAGAAGCGCCACTTTAACGTCTTTGGGTAGACTCGATGTGTGCTTTCCTTCGAAGCACACCAGTTTTGGGACCATACCAAGCGTCCCGTGCACTTTGGCGTCAAGGTATGTTCCGAGTTGTAGGACACCCTTGAATTCAAAACAACGAAAGGGAGGAACAAGTCCTATTGTCCAACCGAGGTAAGCATGGCACACTACCCTCATTCCTCAAGGGTAGTTTGCCTTTCCTCGCTCCCCTCCTTATCTATGCCATCCCCAAGAAATTTGTCATTTAAAGCACTCTCTTGATACCATATCCCCTGATACGAATCTTCGTAAGGAGGATCCGTAACAAGGAATTATTGCCCAAGATGTTCTCAAATTCAATAGATAAGGAGTTACCTTTGGTGCACACAAGATCACCCTTGAGCCCCGATTCCACGAAGGACCAAGAAACAACCCTTAGCACGCCTCAAGTTCCTCAAGAACGCAATCTTCAAACAACTAGAGTGGGTTCTCTAGTAGTTCCCTTGATTCTATGAATTGATAGAACCACAATTCCTAAAATCTAAGGTTGGTAGAATGCGGGTTTGATTCGATAGGGCCACGAATCAAGAACACTATTCGATAGGACCACGAATAGAAGAAAGAATTCTTACACAAATGTAAAGAAGACTTAGGAAGTTTTGATTAATTCTGAAAAATGCTTTATCATCAAAGGAAATACACACTCTATTTATACACATGCTAGGGGACTCCAAATGTCATCAATAGTAAAAGTACATCAAGGAGATCAAAAGACATCAATAGTAAAAATACATTACTATCAAGGAGATTAAATGTCATAACTTGTCTAGGAAAGACCAATAGTCTTCCTAATATTCCAAAGCATGTCCATGTGCCTCAAAATCTGATTTTGGTGAATTATTTCAACCTCTTTTGTACCCTCCCAAGCAAAGCCACGAATTTAGACATCTTAGATGGTATTTATGGGCTCTTCAAAATCAGCTCTTATGCATGAAAAATGTTCTAAGTATCCACCATCATCTCTTGGACTCTTTATTTGGCATGCTTGGACTTCGAATGGATCATGTATGGGCTAGTTTGCATCATCCTCCCTTTCTTGAAAATGATTCGTCCTTGAATCACACTTTCCCCTGTCAAATGGAATTTTTATTGGACTTGCTTGTTTCCTCCATGTGGATGGGTTCCTATCATTCTCCCTTTCTTGAAAAGGATTCGTCCTCGAATCCAAATCTTTAGTGAAAGGAAAATTAGCAAGTTTATGCATTTTCATCGTAAAAACAAGCACAAGTGCTTGTTTAGTCACCATGGCGGCACTAACCACATTCGTGCAACTCCCCAAACCAATAATGATGCTACAAGTTCTTGTTTGGCTTTCTTCTTGCTCAAGAATTGACTTATTGGCACCATGCTCATCATCTTCAACACACGCTAGATCAAGGGGCAAGAGCACATCTTCATCATCTTGCTCAATCACATCAATTTGTTCATCTACCTTCTCGTAAGCTTGTTCATAGTTTTTGACAGCGAAATCATGTTCATCATCATTAGCATGGGTCGCATCAAGGGGCAAGAGCACATCTTCATCATTTTGCTCAATCAACTCAATTTGTTCATCTACCTCTTCCTCATGGGGTTCACGGGTCGTTTGAACATCCTCACGCATCAATGGGGTATTTGGGTTTTGTGTTGTCCACCTTCTAGCTTGAGATGTATAAGCCTTCATCTCCGTATTTGTCTTCTCAACTTTCCAGGCAGCATACAAGGCATCATCCATGGTGTGGTAACGATGCATGTTTACTTGTCGGATCCCACGTAACTGCTTCTCAAGCTCAAAGTAGTATGTGGCTGGTCGGAACGTGCGCCTAAGCATTGTCCTTAGCCTATCCCAAGTAGCAACTGGTGCATCATGAGTAAACTCCCTTTCTTGCTCCTGTCGTTTCCACCAAGTAACTGCAAAACCCTTAAAAGATGAAATAACTAATCTAACTTTTGTTATTTCACTATATTTGTTACAATCAAAAACACTTTGTACATCATCCTCCCATTCTATATAATCTCCGGGATCTCCTTCACCATTGAATTTAGGCAATTCAAGCTTGAAATTGCCCGCTTGTACCTCCATAGGTTGATTTTGTGGACGTGACATGTAACGCATTTGCTGTTGCAAGTCCTCCAACATCCTTATCATTTTGGTCATTTGTTGTCCTAAGTTTGGCTGCTCACCTCCTTTAGCCATCAGTAACAACAATAAGAAACACTAGCAATTAAGAAATCAAGTTAGTATAAACAGGATCTCTCCCTTGCTTCACTCTACTCATGGTTTTGAGTTTGTTTTAGGTTGTGAGGTACACTACACACAGCCCACAGCCCACAACTCACCACTCCTCTCATGTATCTCTCTTGACACAGCCCACAACTCACCACTCCTCTCATGTATCTCTCTTGATGGAAAATAGCCTCACAAGTTTCTCTAATGTATCTCTCTTGATGGAAAATAGCCTCACAAGTTTCTCTAAATGTACTCTCTTGATGGAAAATAGCCTCACAAGTTTCTCTAAATGTAGAGTCGTTGCTCAGGTTAGCCTCACAAGTTTCTCTAAATGTAGAGTCGTTGCTCAGGTTGTTGTGGAAAGTTTCTCTAAATGTAGAGTCGTTGCTCAGGTTGTTGTGGATTCGCCCTCAAAATACAAAAGACTTACCTCCGGAGCCTCGTAGTCTTCGGGAATTTAAGAACAAGGGTAATCCAAATAATAAGGTAATGTTTGAGAACAACAACAAGAAATAGAGCAATAACAACAAAGAAGAATAAAGGAACAAGGAATTTCAATTCAAGAACACTGCTTTAGTCAGGAACAAAAACTACCAGATTCTGCCAAGAAGTTCACGGAATTTTCTGTGTTTATTGGAGCAACTTTTCTACCCAAACTTTTTTATGGATTTCAATTATTATAAGTTGACGTCCTCAAGAAAAAAAATTCAAGTTAAAAAGAATATTTGAAGTATTTTTTTTGAATTTTCTTTCCTGACTGCGCTAGGCAGAAATTCTGGACAGTACTAAGCAGAAAATTGAGCAAACTTAAAGAATTTTCTGTGAAATATTGGTAAGGAATTTTTGGACCAAAATCTCCAGATATCAATTTCAACAAGAGTAGGACTTCCAGAAAAAAATTCAATGGAAGATAAGGTTTGGAAGTATTTTTCACGAATTTTTGAACTTGACTGCGCCGGGAAGAAACTTTCTGGATAGTCACTGCCAAAGACTTGAAATTTTTTTTTTTCACTTTTTTTGTGTGTTTTTTTTTATAACAATAAGAAAATGGACAAGGAATACAAGAAAACAATCAAAGACACAATAAAGATTTTTTTGAGGTTTTTGTTATGGATATGCAAAAAATAAGATAGCAAAGAATTGAGAACGAAACCTAAGCTCTGATACCAAATTGATACGAATCTTTGTAAGGAGGATCCGTAACAAGGAATTATTGCCCAAGATGTTCTCAAATTCAATAGATAAGGAGTTACCTTTGGTGCACACAAGATCACCCTTGAGCCCCGATTCCACGAAGGACCAAGAAACAACCCTTAGCACGCCTCAAGTTCCTCAAGAACGCAATCTTCAAACAACTAGAGTGGGTTCTCTAGTAGTTCCCTTGATTCTATGAATTGATAGAACCACAATTCCTAAAATCTAAGGTTGGTAGAATGCGGGTTTGATTCGATAGGGCCACGAATCAAGAACACTATTCGATAGGACCACGAATAGAAGAAAGAATTCTTACACAAATGTAAAGAAGACTTAGGAAGTTTTGATTAATTCTGAAAAATGCTTTATCATCAAAGGAAATACACACTCTATTTATACACATGCTAGGGGACTCCAAATGTCATCAATAGTAAAAGTACATCAAGGAGATCAAAAGACATCAATAGTAAAAATACATTACTATCAAGGAGATTAAATGTCATAACTTGTCTAGGAAAGACCAATAGTCTTCCTAATATTCCAAAGCATGTCCATGTGCCTCAAAATCTGATTTTGGTGAATTATTTCAACCTCTTTTGTACCCTCCCAAGCAAAGCCACGAATTTGGACATCTTAGATGGTATTTATGGGCTCTTCGAAATCAGCTATTATGCATGAAAAATGTTCTAAGTATCCACCATCATCACTTGGACTCTTTATTTGGCATGCTTGGACTTCGAATGGATCATGTATGGGCTAGTTTGCATCATCCTCCCTTTCTTGAAAATGATTCGTCCTTGAATCACACTTTCCCTTGTCAAATGGAATTTTTATTGGACTTGCTTGTTTCCTCCATGTGGATGGGTTCCTATCATCCCCTCACACCCATTTTCAAATTCAAGCTCGGTAACATCATCCCACTCGACTCCCTCAAGTATGTCAAAAGTGACAATCCCTTCGTTTTCCACCATAGCTTCTTCACACTCTCTCGTCTCATCACCCCACTCAATTTGACAAGAAGAATCACCCACATCCTCACATTAGTAAAATGAAATATCATGCACCTCACTTATCAACCCAATGCTAATCAAGTCTAAGGATTAATCTTCCAAAAAGTTGAAACAAACATATTCAACGTCAAACAAATGAGAATCCTCACAATCATCAATCAATGTATCACAAGTTTCTATGGAATCATTCTCCCAAAAATTAAAGCATGCATAATCACAAGGATTAGAAATATCATTGCAAAGGGAATCATCCTCACAAGAAGCATAATTATTATCATCAAATTATGATTCCCGCACTCATTAGTAGAATCATCATCAACAAAGCAAATGGAATCATCCTCCCAAAAATAAAAGCAAGTATTATCACACACATAAAAATCATCATTACAATTCAAAGGGTGTCATCCACACAAGTGTAAAAGTGTTTTTAATGAAAGGTTGAGCACAAGAATTTTCAAGAATATTAATACGAGAAGGTTAAAGAATGTTACCACCTATTGGCTCTTCATCTTTCTACACTATTTCAATGTCCTCATTTTCACTCTCTATCTCTACCTCCTTATGGTTTTCCAATTCGGAAATTGGAACTTCTTAAAGAACCGGGGTGTCACACTCCACTACCTCTTCAACACTCACCTCTTTCCTATCATTTTGTTCTTTTTTTCAACCTAATGTACAACCCTTGGATTGGCTTCCAAAATCGGGAGATCACCTACAGGTGGGTAATTAACCCGTGATGAACTTTTCTTCGTGAGCTCCTCCATCATAGTTAACATTTTTGTTTCAATCTCTTCCAATGGAATATCTTCTTCCTGGAGGGTAAGAAGGTAGTCCTTCAATTCATTCTTAATTTCGGCCCCTTAAATTGGTCGTGTCCTCCTTGGCCAAATAAAGAGAGAGAAGAATAGCAAGAAAGGAGAGAGGCATAAGGTAGAAAGGTTAACGTCTTTAGCCCGACTCAAACGCAAAAGGGAAGAAGACAAACGGCATGTAACAATCTAACAATTAAAAGAACTAAAATGCCAAAAAATGAAAGCATCAAAACATAATTTCTAAACCAAAGCAAGTAACTACAACAAAAGTTACAAGAAAAACATGTAAAACAAGATAGGAGATGATTCTTGGCACGGCCAAACCTTGGAGACTCTTAAGAATTCGAAGAAAGAGAGCACAATGCACTAAACCATGTCAGACATTGTCCAGGTGGGCTCCACGCGTGGGAGAGCCACTAGGACCAGTACTGGAAAAGTTCCGCGTGATCTCCACGTGGATCAGCAGTGTTGAAACTTTTCTCCGTCTCCCGACTTTTGCCTTCCACTTTTCGTAAATTTTAGCTCAAATTTTTCATGGCGTAGTACTAAAATCACCTGCAATGACTCGATGTGTGCTATCCTTCGAAGCACACCAGTTTTGGGANATCAGCAGTGTTGAAACTTTTCTCCGTCTCCCGACTTTTGCCTTCCACTTTTCGTAAATTTTAGCTCAAATTTTTCATGGCTTAGCACTAAGATCACCTGCAATGGCTCAACAAGAAACCAAGGAAAAAACTAACGAAAAGCAACAATATATACAAGGATCGACTTGGGGTGCATCCCAAGAAACGCCACTTTAACGTCTTTGGCTAGACTCGATGTGTGCTATCCTTCGAAGCACACCAGTTTTGGGACCATACCAAGCGTCCCGTGCACTTTGGCGTCAAGGTATGTTCCGAGTTGTTGGACACCCTTGAATTCAAAACAACGAAAGGGAGGAACAAGTCCTATTGTCCAACCGAGGTAAGCATGGCACACTACCCTCATTCCTCAAGGATAGTTTGCCTTTCCTCGCTCCCGTCCTTATCTATGCCATCCCCAAGAAATTTGTCATTTAAAGCACTCTCTTGATACCATATCCCCTCACACCCATTTTCAAATTCAAGCTCGGTAACATCATCCCACTCGACTCCCTCAAGTATGTCAAAAGTGACAATCCCTTCGTTTTCCACCATAGCTTCTTCACACTCTCTCGTCTCATCACCCCACTCAATTTGACAAGAAGAATCACCCACATCCTCACATTAGTAAAATGAAATATCATGCACCTCACTTATCAACCCAATGCTAATCAAGTCTAAGGATTAATCTTCCAAAAAGTTGAAACAAACATATTCAACGTCAAACAAATGAGAATCCTCACAATCATCAATCAATGTATCACAAGTTTCTATGGAATCATTCTCCCAAAAATTAAAGCATGCATAATCACAAGGATTAGAAATATCATTGCAAAGGGAATCATCCTCACAAGAAGCATAATTATTATCATCAAATTATGATTCCCGCACTCATTAGTAGAATCATCATCAACAAAGCAAATGGAATCATCCTCCCAAAAATAAAAGCAAGTATTATCACACACATAAAAATCATCATTACAATTCAAAGGGTGTCATCCACACAAGTGTAAAAGTGTTTTTTAACGAAAGGTTGAGCACAAGAATTTTCAAGAATATTAATACGAGAAGGATAAAGAATGTTACCTCCTATTGGCTCTTCATCTTTCTACACTATTTCAATGTCCTCATTTTCACTCTCTATCTCTACCTCCTTATGGTTTTCCAATTCGGAAATTGGAACTTCTTAAAGAACCGGGGTGTCACACTCCACTACCTCTTCAACACTCACCTCTTTCCTATCATTTTGTTCTTTTTTTCAACCTAATGTACAACCCTTGGATTGGCTTCCAAACTCGGGAGATCACCTACACGTGGGTAATTAACCCGTGATGAACTTTTCTTCGTGAGCTCCTCCATCATAGTTAACATTTTTGTTTAAATCTCTTCCAATGGAATATCTTCTTCCTGGAGGGTAAGAAGGTAGTCCTTCAATTCATTCTTAATTTCGGCCCCTTAAATTGGTCGTGTCCTCCTTGGCCAAATAAAGAGAGAGAAGAATAGCAAGAAAGGAGAGAGGCATAAGGTAGAAAGGTTAACGTCTTTAGCCCGACTCAAACGCAAAAGGGAAGAAGACAAACGGCATGTAACAATCTAACAATTAAAAGAACTAAAATGCCAAAAAATGAAAGCATCAAAACATAATTTCTAAACCAAAGCAAGTAACTACAACAAAAGTTACAAGAAAAACATGTAAAACAAGATAGGAGATGATTCTTGGCACGGCCAAACCTTGGAGACTCTTAAGAATTCGAAGAAAGAGAGCACAATGCACAAAACCATGTCACACATTGTCCAGGTGGGCTCCACGCGTGGGAGAGCCACTAGGACCAGTACTGGAAAAGTTCCGCGTGATCTCCACATGGATCAGCAGTGTTGTAACTTTTCTCCGTCTCCCGACTTTTGCCTTCCACTTTTCGTAAATTTTAGCTCAAATTTTTCATGGCTTAGCACTAAGATCACCTGCAATGGCTCAACAAGAAACCAAGGAAAAAACTAACGAAAAGCAACAATATATACAAGGATCGACTTGGGGTGCATCCCAAGAAACGCCACTTTAACGTCTTTGGCTAGACTCGATGTGTGCTATCCTTCGAAGCACACCGATTTTGGGACCATACCAAGTGTCCCGTGCACATTGGCGTCAAGGTATGTTCCGAGATGTAGGACACCCTTGAATTCAAAACAACGAAAGGGAGGAACAAGTCCTATTGTCCAACCGAGGTAAGCATGGCACACTACCCTCATTCCTCAAGGATAGTTTGCCTTTCCTTATCTATTCCATCGCCAAGAAATTTGTCATCTAAAGCACTCTCTTGATACCATATCCCCTCACACCCATTTTCCAATTCAAGCTCGGTAACATCATCCCACTCAACTCCCTCAATTATGTCAAAAGTGACAATCCCTTCGTTTTCCACCATAACTTCTTCACACTCTCTCGTCTGATCACCCCACTCAATTTGACTAGAAGAATCACCCACAGCCTCACATTAGTAAAATGAAACATCATCCACCTCACTTATCAACCCAATGCTAATCAAGTCTAAGTTTTCATCTTCCAAAAAGTTGAAACAAACATATTCAACGTCAAACAAAGCAGAATCCTCACAATCATCAATCAATGTATCACAAGTTTCTATGGAATCATTCTCCCAAAAATTAAAGCAAGCATAATCACAAGGATTAGAAATATCACTGCAAGGGAGTCATCCTCACAAGAACCATAATTATTATCATCAAATGAATCAACACTCCCGCACTCATTAGTAGAATCATCAACAATAAGGCCAATGGAATCATCCTCCCAAAAATAAAAGCAAGTATTATCACACACATAAAGATCATCATTACAATTCAAAGGGGCGTCATCCACACAAGAGTTTTTAATGAAAGGTTGAGCACAAGAATTTTCAAGAATATTAATACAAGAAGGATAAAGAATGTTACCACCTATTGGCTCTTCATCTTTCTACACTATTTCAATGTCCTCATTTTCACTCTTTATCTCTACCTCCTTTTGGTTTTCCAATTCGAAAATGGGAACTTTTTCAAGCAACGGGGTATCACACTCCACTACCTCTTCAACACTCACTTCTTCCCTATCATTTTATTCTCTTTTTCAATCTCAAGTACAACCCTTGGATTGGCTTCCAAAATCGGGATATCACCTACAGGTGGGTAATTAACCCGTGATGAACTTTTCTTCGTGAGCTCCTCCATCATAGTTAACATTTTTGTTTAAATCTCTTCCAATGGAATATCTTCTTCCCGGAGGGTAAGAAGGTGAGCCTTCAATTCACTCTTAATTTCGGCCCTTAAATTGGTCGTGTCCTCCTTGGCCAAATAAAGAGAGAGGAGATAACAAGAAAGGAGAGAGGCATAAGGTAGAAATGTTAACATCTTTAGCCCGACTCAAACGCAAAAGAGAAAAAGACAAACGGCATGTAACAATCTAACAATTAAAAGAAATTAAAAGCCTAAAAATGAAAGCATCAAAACATAAATTCTAAATGAAAGCAAGTAACTACAACAAAAGTTACAAGACAAACATGTAAAACAAGATAGGAGATGGTTCTTGGCATGGCCAAACCTTGGAGACTTAAGAATTGGAAGAAAAAGAGCACAATGCACAACACCATGTCATATATTGTCCACGTGGGCTCCACACGTGGGAGAGCCACTAGGACCAGTACTGGAAAGTTCTGCGTGGTCTTCACGTGGATTAGCAGTTCTGAAACTTTTCTTCGTCTCCAAACTTTTGCCTTCGACTTTTGGTAAATTTTAGCTCAAATTTTTTATGTCTTAGCACTAAGATCACCTACAATGGCTCAACAAGAAACTAAAGCAAAAACTAACGAAAAGCAACAATATATACAAGGATAGAATTGGGGTGCCTCCTAAGAAATGACACGTTTAACGTCTTTGGCTAGACTCGATGTGTGTTATCCTTCGAAGCACACCAGTTTTGGGACCATACCAAGATGTAATACCCCTACTTTCCTTGCAATTATTTTAAATATAAATATTTAAAATAAGGGCTTAGTTCCTTACCATTAATTATTTTAGTAAAATAATTATGAATATAATTATGTTGCAATGGGTTCTAGATATATTTTTATAAATTACTATTTTAGAACCAAAATACTCTAAGCCCATAATTGTATACATATTTGTATATATATTTGTGACCCAACTATGATTAGTGACCCAACTCACCTTGACCCTTTGTATAATTGACCCAACTTCTATAAAGGTCTTAGCCCAAAATGGGAACTTACCCTAGCTATAAATGGAAATTCCTATTCTTAGCAATGATCAATAATTCCCCTTTCGTCTCTCTTCACCTCTCATCGTATTAAACGCAAGATTAAAGTTGAGAGCTGCATTGCACTACCTCTTCATGACCAACAAGAAGAACCATTGAAGACTGGAAGGACTAGTGGATATATTCGCGCTATTAACTTGCAAGGATCACAAGAGGAATACTAAGACTTGATTGAACTGTTCTACAACAATGCCTACCAGTCGAGTAAATAAAGGATTCCTTACAAGGTCTTGTATGATCAAAAGAGCAAGAGGCCTCGATGCCAAAGAAGGAATATGCATTAAGTTGGTATGAAGACTTTGGTGCTTTAAAAGAACAAGAAATTAAACTCGGTTTCTAAGGTCACCAATAATCATAGGCGAATCTCCTTTTAAGATCGGTCGTTTTGTACCAATCGGTCATCAGTTAACTTTTACATCCGTTATGGGATGGTGTCGATGTTGATGTTACCCCTAAGGTAAAGGTGGTTAGTGACCGTGCTGAAGAAGGATATTCGTAATTTATCGCCTTCGGGCTCTCCTGGAGTGATAAGGTTGTGCGGGTCGTAGCTTATGAAGTAGGGCTTATCTGAATTTTAGATTAAAGTCGCGTATGAAGCAAGGTCAAGAACCGTCAGTCGGTCAGAGTGTCGTGATCAAATCGTTGAGCCGTGAAAATCACTTAACGAAGAGAGATCCCTTACCCTTCTTAAAGCCAAATTCTTTTCTGTTCCTTGAAACTCCAAATACCCTTTCGTTAAGAAATCCCTTCTATCTGTTCTAAATATCATTCTTATCTCCTCTCGAAATTGAATTTCTTTCTTTCCTTGAATAATTGAATACACTATCGTCGAAAAATCATTTTTGTCCTTCTAGATCTCATTCCTGACTTCTCTTGGAACCTAATTTCCTTCTCTTCCTTGAATAAATTGAATACCTTGTCATTGAAAAACTCTTTCATTGTTTTCAAACCTCGTCCCTATTGTCTCTCGAAGCCGAGTTCTTTCTTTTCTTGGAAGGACTTGATATTTCCTTAGTTGTAAAATCCTTTCTATCATTTCAAACATTGTTCTTGTTTGCTTCTTGAAATGATTCTTTGCAAGGTGACAACCTAATTTCTTAAGTTGTGACCTTGGTAAACCCTTGATCCCATTCTTAACCGACATTGTTGTTGAATCTTAAATCTTAAACCTCTCCTTCTCTTGTCCCGTTGGGTCAAAATTTTCAAAACTAAGCCTATACTATATAAATATTTTCTCTATATACTACCGTACTAGTTTTAACTCTCTGTCCCCAAAAATGATTTTTGAGCTTCGGGGACGAAACTCCTTTTAAGGGGGTTGAGTGTAATACCCCGTACTTTCCTTGCAATTATTTTAAATATAAATATTTAAAATTAGGGCTTAGTTCCTTACCATTAATTATTTTAGTAAAATAATTATGAATATAATTATGTTGCAATGGGCTCTAGATATATTTTTATAAATTACTATTTTAGAACCAAAATACTCTAAGCCCATAATTGTATACATATTTGTATATATATTTGTGACCCAACTATGATTAGTGACCCAACTCACCTTGACCCTTTTTATAATTGACCCAACTTCTATAAAGGTCTTAGCCCAAAATGGGAACTTACCCTAGCTATAAATGGAAATTCCTATTCTTAGCAATGGTCAATAATTCCCCTTTCGTCTCTCTTCACCTCTGACTCTCATTCCTATCGTCTAAATGACCTCCAACAACAATGGAAACCTCTTGCAACCAGCCCCCTTCCTTTCGATGTAGAGATCAACGGCGAGTTTTCGGCGGCGGAATCCGGCGGCCTCTTTGGTGGCGTCTTCTTCCTCTTTTCGGCAGCGGTCTCCCTCCTTGTTGAAGCACTAGATAGGGACGGCGGAGTCCCGACGAAGCGAAGCAGCAGCAATGGACCGGTGAGCCTCCATCCCTACCGGCGAGTCACATGGCCGTCACAACCGGCAATGGCGATCTCCTCCTCCCCCGTCGACGCAAGTAGCTTCGACAGTGTAGCTGGTCCCTTCCGGCATTGCGGCGGTATCGGTCTTCTCCAGTGGCGGGCAGCTCTGGCGGATTCCTCTCCCCCGTCAGGCATGAATGGCAGAGCGGCACTAGTGCGACTTGGCAGTAGCGACGATGGACCTTGGCGGTGAAGTTTAGCAGCAGCAACTTCTCTTCCTCGGCGGCGGTGATGCTCTCTTCTCGGCCTCCAGCGAGTGTGGTGACTGCATGGATGGGTTGGCAGTAGCATTTTCTCCCTTCTACTTCAGTAAGTGTAATACAGTAGGTAAGCCTTATTATTTAGAATCCATGTTTGTGGTTATCATAATTAGATTATTAGTTTAAGTATGGTTTAGGTATTAATTATTGTTAATGACCCTTAATTATGATTATAGGTCCATGGTTTATAGAGCTAATCCTTGCCTAATGCCTATCATAGCTTAATTAGTGGTTGGACTAGTTATTGGTCATTATTAAATAATAACCATATTTTTAGTTATAGCTTAGGTAATATTGACCCTTATTAATGCCTAAGATTTATCTTGGTCCAATTAGTTATTGTTATGGACTCCGGGTAAGGACTTTGGTGGGCCAAATAGGAATCTCAATATTATTATTATTGTGGTGGTAGCCAATAGTGATGATATTAGACTCAATTAATTCTCAGGTTCATGGTTATGGACTTGCTTTTGAGATGAGCTTAGAGTTGGTGATTGCTTGTGGATTGTTAAAGCTTCAAGAGGTAATCTTCCATGTTACACTAAAACCTACTTTCACTCTTGAATCTATGAATAGTATTTGGTGTTGTGGAATCCTGTGGAGTTTCTTGGTGTTTAGCCTTTGATTTGTTGGATTGTGGACCTATCTTGTGGATCTATAGACTTGTGTTCATTATCCTTTCATTGTGATGAGTATGAGTATTTATTGTTATGGATTCCATGTATTATTTGGTCTCTGAGATGTGTAATCTGTGTAGTCTGAACATATTTCGTATTCTGGAATGTTTATCGTGTGTATTTTGTTCTGGTCTGGGAGTGGTGTACTGGGATTGCACTTGTGGTGCGTTCAGGTGGTATAATGTGTCCCGCCTGGGCAATCCATAAGTGTCTGGTGGTCTAGCTTGACGGAAGGGAGGACTCCGCTGGGGAGCCCCGTGCCCTCCCACGGAAGGGTGCGGCGGACCAGGGTGTTCCATGGAGGTGCTCCGCCAGTTGGGACGGTAGAGGGTGACGGACTAGGGTGTTTCTCCACTCTGTTCCGCTAGTTCACGTCTAGTTCTGTTCCAGTAGCTATTTTATGGTCTGTTGACTCTGTTGTTTCCTCTTTGATTTGGGATATGTCATGAACATATTGTTGAGTATTCCATCTTGATTCTTCTTGAGTATTTATTCTCGATCATTAGTGGGTTATCTTGGATTATTGAACTAGTATGGTTGGTTGATTCTTTGGTATGTCCTGTGTTCATATTATGAGTTGAGCATTGTTGATTGAGTAATTCCTTCGGGAATGAATCTGAAGTTAGTATGTGGAGACCTTGAGTCCTTATGAGTATTCCTTTGGCTTATTGAGTCTTTGATATCCTTTGGGAAGTGGTTGGTGGGATTATGTCTTTGCTTGCTGTTGGTATTAAAAGAGGAATTGTTGGGCTTCACGCCTCTGTGATTGGGCATTGTATGCCTCTGTGATTGGGCTCCGTGCCTCTGTGATTGAGCAGTGTATGCCTCTGTGATTGGGCTTCACGCCTCTGTGGTTGGGCATTGTATGCATCTGTGATTGGGCTTCGCGCCTCTGAGATAATGGGCATTGTATGCCTCTGTGATTGGGCTTCGTGCCTCTTTGATTGGGCTTCATGCCTCTGTGGTTGGGCTTTATGCCTCTATGTTGTGATATTAGTATGGTGGTCTGGTTTGGTGGTTTGGTATGATGGGTTGGTATGGTGGTTTGGTGGTTGTGGTTTGGATCTTATCCTTTGTATTGTAGTTTTGGGATCACTCTAAGAGAGTGATGTGAGATTGTGTTTGGTTGGTTTCATTTGTGGTTGTTCTGTTGAACTTGTGACTCAGTTGGTATCTTGTTATAGAATTGTTGTCTTATGCATTCGTTACTTGATATTGGATTCATTTGGAAATGTCTTTGGTTTGTGATTCATTCAGTTTGTTGTTGTTGAGTCATCTGATTTGAATAAAGAACAGTTTCTTTGGTGCGTATATTCTATACGTGTGTGTAAACCTATTTACAACCTACGATATAATATGTATTTCTCACGAGTGTGAGTGGTTGATTACTTTGCATTTCTTTGCTAATGTTTTCCTAACTGTTTTCCAGGTATGGAGTAGATTGAGCCGAGAGCGCGCTAGAGATAGATCTACCTCTCCCTATGCTTAGTCTAGTGACCTGTATGTTTTTCAGCCCTATGCGGCGTAGACTATGCTTTATGTATTGACTATTTTAGTTATATTACTTTGATTGATTAGTATTATGGATTCTTAGCCTGTGCATCTAGGTTTGGATTTGCCTTGATGTAGCATGACACCCTTTTGAGTACTAGTATGCTTCCGCTTTATTCTGTTGTTAGTTATGAGATTTGCTAGCTTTTATATTAAGTTTATGCCTATATTAGCGTGAAAATTTAGGGGTGTCACACAAGCGTCCCGTACACTTTGGCGTCAAGGTATGCCCCAAGATGTAAGACACCCTTGAATTCAAAACAAAGAAAGGGAGGAACAAGTACTATTGTCCAACCGAGGTAAGCATGGCACACTGCCCTCAATTCCTCAAATGAATCAACCATAAGTACTAGAAAAGTTCCTCGTGGTCTCCACGTGGGTCAGTAGTGCTGAAACTTTTCTCCGTCTCCCGACTTTTGCCTTCTACTTTTGGTACATTTTAGCTCAAATTTTTCATGGCGTAACACTAAGATCATCTGCAATGGCTCAACAAGAAACCAAAGTAAAAACTAACGAAAAGCAATAATATATACAAGGATAGACTTGGGGTGTCTCCCAAGAAACACCACATTTAACGTCTTTGGCTAGACTAGGTGCGTGCTATCCTTCGAAGCACACCGGTTTTGGGACCATACCAAGTGTCCCGTGCACTTTGGCGTCAAGGTATGCCCCAAGATATAGGACACCCTTGAATTCAAAACAAAGAAAGGGAGGAACAAGTCCTAGTGTTCAACTGAGGTAAACATGTCTAAAAATTCCCTTTCTACCCCTAAGTTTTAAAATACCCAAATTGTCCAAAATGCATGTGATGTTTAATGAATATTATATGAATATTATCATATAATATTCATAAAACAACCGTATATATCATATATTCCGCCTATAGTCAGATTTGTTCGGCCAATTTGTCGCTGCTCACTCTGGCGGAGATTGGAGGGTCGCCGGCAGCACCGCTGCTGCCGGCGGTGGAGATAAGTTTTTCGGAGGTTCCACGTTCGGATTATGAGCTGAACTCCAATCTGTGCGATTTATTTCCAGAAATAGCTCCAGTTTGTGATTGTGAACATGAGGTTAGCAATCGATTGCGAGGCCATCAGTTTGCAGATGGAAGTCGCGATTCAAACCCATCTGTGAAATTTTCAGAGGACGAATGGGATGGATTGGCAGAGATGGAGCGAAACAACTCTGTAATTGGTCGATTTGGGCGAGACAAGCCTTCCATCGATTTGATTAGGACGGATCTTCGATCGCATATACCAGGCGAAGTCCAAATTGGATCGCTAAGTGCGAATACTATCCTTCTCCGATTCGCATCTGAAGATGATTGTAGAGTGATTCTCGCAAGAAACCGAATGACGGTAGCTGGGACGAGAGTAATTCTTGGGCTGTAGTTTAGGGCTATATATTCAGATTGCATATCAAAACTTTTGGGCTTCATAATATAAGTTCTATATATTAGGGGCATTATGTTAGTAACATTTAGCATTGTTTTTTATTTTTGTAGTACTTCTTGGACATATTTAGAAAGAAAATTGTATAGTTTCAATTGATTTTATACACATTGAAGTTTATATTTTACATGTATCATACTTACTAATTATTCCCGAATTATTTACGTATTCATATTTGTTATGTTTTTAATAAATGCATATTATTGTCGTCTAGATGAGAACGTGGAATTGCAGCACATACAATCGAACAGTAATAGTAAATCGATGAAAACAATGTCCTCTTCAGAGACGTATTTAATTCATACACCAATAAGTTGCGTAACTCAAGGTAATGTACCAAATTGTTGGTGTTCGTATTGTTAGTAGTTTATATTTATAAGGTTGGATGGTTGTGTATTTTTGTTTCTTTTTTTTTTTTAGGTCGTATTGATTTGGTGAATACGTCAAGCCGTAAGCCGTTGAATAACATCACTAATGGTAAGTAAATAGGATATTAAGTTTAACTTTTTTTTTTAAGAATATATACTATTGGAAAATTGTAATTATATAGAAATTGATTGTAAATCGTAGGTACTACTCAACGAACATTCCAAATTGAAGGAAGTTATACTACAAGCACAGTGTGTCAGAATGATATCAACCACTCAAGCCGTAGTACCTTGAATTGTAGTCGTACATGCATTTCTACTCAGCTCACACATATTACTAAAGGTAAAGCTACTTATTAGATTCTTTAAATTTTAAGTAAATACTATTTTGGATTAAGCCATCATAAATGTATTTATTCGTGAGATCCAAATATCGACAGATGTACTTCATTTATTCTCTTTATGTGTACTATATAGTTGTTAATATTTTATTTTCTTTAACACATATAGACACTACATGTATAACGTCGAGTAGTGGTGGCCATTTGGTGCATAATGATTACGATGAACGCAAGAGATTTGTTAGTAGAATTTGATAACGTCGATCAACCACAAAATATGGAACAAAGTTGTATTATACAACCTGGTAAGTTAAATCAATACACCCAAATAATATTTTGTTGTACATTCAATTGCACTACTAAATATGATTTTGAAATAGCAGTTGCGTATAAGGACATTGGGGATCCAAGTTACAATTGTGAGTATTGTGGTGCGATGTTTTGGTTTGAAGAAAGGATGAATAAGGCTGTTGTAAGAGGTACTCCAAGGTATTCATTGTGTTGTAGCCAGGGAAAGATTCGCTTGCCACCTCCTTCAATACCTCCGAGTGGTATTCAAAATTTGTTTTTTGGACAAGGCGACAAGAGCAAGCATTTTCTCCAACACATAAGATCTTACAATAGCATGTTCTCATTTACATCAATGGGTGGCCGTGTAAATAGGTCGGTTAATACTGGGAGCGGCCCGCCCACGTTTAGATTAAGCGGTCAAAACTACCATCTCATTGGTAGTCAACTACCGCAACATGGTGAACGTCCACATTTTTCACAGTTATATATCTACGACACCGAAAATGAGATTAGCAATCGCATTCACGCTGTTCGGTAAGTGCATTAATATTATTACGTATATATACAGTAATAAAGTATACATATTTCTGGGCTTTTAACTAATACCATATTTTATTTCATTTTAGGCCTGATGGTGGTGAAAATCACATACACACGGAAATAGTTGCAGATATACAACATGATTTAGATATATATAATGTGCTGGTCAAGTCTTTTAGGATGGCGAGAGATGAATTAGATAATAACCCCCGTGTGGAAGTGAAGATCAAATTGTTAGGGAAGCGAAATAAAGATGCGAGAACATACAATTTACCAACAGTATCAGAAGTTGCAGCTTTGATAGTTGGGGACCTAGATCCAAGTATGGGTGAGCGCGATATCTTGGTTGAAAGCCATGGAGGAGGGTTGAAGAGAATAAACGAACTAAACCCAGCATACTTACCCTTACAATACCCCTTATTGTTCCCGTATGGAGAGGATGGGTACAGGGATGATATCCCGTTTAATAGTTCAAGAGGTAATGGAAATCGGTGTAGACAAAGAATTACCCCAAGAGAGTATTTTGCATTTCGTCTACACGAGCATTTAATGGAAACCTCAACCCTGCTTTATTCTAGGAGGCTACTACAACAATTTATAGTGGATGGCTATACAATGGTTGAGTGTGGGAGACTCAAGTATATAAGGACGCATCAAAAGAGTTTAAGGTGTGAAACTTACAACTGCTTGACTGATGCTTTGACCCATGGTGAAGTTAACCCCGCTGCTCAAGGTTGTAGGGTTATATTACCTTCGAGCTTTACAGGTGGTGCACGTTACATGATTCAAAACTACCAGGATGCAATGGCTATATGCCGATGGATTGGGTACCCAAACCTCTTTATTACATTCACATGCAATCCCAAGTGGCCAGAGATTGAACGGTACCTTAACAGAAACAACTTAGCAGCACAAGACAGAGCAGATATCCTCAGCAGGGTTTTCAAGATTAAGTTGGATGACTTATTAAATGATTGTAAAAAATACAAGCTTTTCGGAAATGTTCGATCAGGTATATTGTCATTGTAAATTTGTTTCTTTATATGATATAATAATATAATGTTAATTACAACGCTAATGTATATTTCGATGCATTACATGCAGTTCTATATACAATTGAGTTCCAAAAGAGAGGATTGCCACATGCCCACATCCTACTTTTTCTTGACCAAGATGCTACAGCCGGTGAACTTCATGACTTGGATGCTATTATCTCAACCGAAATTCCAAATCCACAATTGGACCCTGACTATTACAAGGCCGTTGCTGAGTACATGATTCACGGTCCATGTGGTGTTGCAAGGTCAAATTCACCGTGTATGGTAGCTAGAAAGTGTTTGAAGTTTTTCCCCAAGAAATTTGTTGACAAGTCAAGCTTTGATGAAGAGGGTTACCCAGTATATCGACGACGTGATAATGGGGCTACCGTAAAAAAGAGTGGAATTGAGCTTGACAATAGATACGTGGTCCCGCATAATCGGTACCTTTTGTTAAAGTATAGGGCTCATATTAATGTTGAGTGGTGTAATCAGTCACGCTCAATAAAGTATTTGTTCAAATACGTTAACAAAGGTCATGATAGGGTGACTGCAGAATTTTACAAGGCAAATGTAGATGATGATGGCGTCAAAGTTGTGGATGAGATAAACATGTATTACGACTGTAGGTATATCTCCCCATGTGAGGCTGCATGGCGCATCTTTGGATTTGAGATTCAGCATAAAAATCCTTCTGTAGAGCGTTTGAGTTTTCATTTACCTGGTCAACAAACAGTGGTTTTTGGAGACGATGACGCAATAGAGGATCTTATTAATCGGCCTACTGTTGCACAGAGCATGTTTCTTGAATGGTTTGAATGCAATAAGAAATACTCAGATGCAAGGTGTTTAACCTATGTTGAAATGCCAAACAAATTTGTGTGGAAAAAAGATGTAAGACAATGGCATCCACGCAAAAAAGGTTTTGCAATTGGGAGAGTTTCCTATGTACCTCCAGGCACCGGGGAAATATATTACCTGAGGTGTTTACTAAACACCATCCGTGGGGCTACATGCTTTGAAGATTTGAGAAATGTTCACGGTCAACAATATGAATCTTATAAGGAAGCATGTTATGCGCTCGGTTTGTTAGACAATGACCAAGAATATGTTGATGCTGTTAATGAAGCAAGCCAATGGGCATCTGCCCATGCTCTAAGAAAATTGTTTGTAACGCTTCTTACCTCTAACTCAATTTCAAAGCCCGAGACGGTATGGGAGGCGGTATGGCATCACTTGGCTGACGATGCCCAGTACAACATACGAAAGGTTACAAACAATCCAGGTTCGTATTTCTGTATATTATTGATTTGCTAGCTAATATTGTATTACTTATTAGAACGCACAAATGAATTGAATTGTCCTTAAATAAATTTCATGCTTCGAATCTTTAGGGCTAATTGTGAATGAAGCAGACAAAAAGAATTATGCGCTGACCGAGATAGAAGAATTGTTATCCATTTGGGGTAGAAGATTGCAAGACTTCCCTAATATGCCAATACCCAACAACAGTGATACTCAGATGACATCTAATAGGCTAATATATAAAGAGTTGTCCTATGATTGCAATGCTCAAAGAGTTGAGAATGAAGAATTAGTTCGGCAACTAACGGATGAACAACGAAACATCTACAACACTATTCTTGGTGATGTTGAGGCAAAGGCTGGAGGATTATTTTTTGTATATGGTTATGGTGGGACAGGAAAGACATTTCTTTGGAAAGCGCTGTCTTCGTGTTTAAGGTCAAGAGGAGAAATAGTTTTAAACGTTGCTTCAAGTGGTTATAGCATCGTTATTGCTTCCAGGCGGACGTACAGCACACTCAAGATTTGTCATTCCAATCAACATAAATGAGGACTCCACATGCAACATTAAACAAGGTAGTCAATTGGCAGGATTAATCGTGCAGTGTAGTTTAATCATTTGGGACGAAGCGCCAATGATGCACAAACATTGCTTTGAAGCATTGGACAAGACCATGAGAGATTTGTTAAGATTTCAGAATCCAGGAAGTGCAGGGATGACTTTTGGGGGCAAAACCGTTGTTCTTGGTGGGGACTTTAGACAAATACTTCCTGTAATTCCAAAAGGGACAAGGCAAGATATTGTTGGAGCAACAATTAACTCTTCTTATTTGTGGAAGAATTGTAGAGTGATGAGGTTAACAAAAAATCTTCGATTGCAAAACCTGCAAGAACATTCTGATTTACGTGAAATAGAAGAATTCTCCAAGTGGATAGCAGATATTGGTGACAGTGTTTTAGGGGAAGCAAATGATGTGGATTGTGATATAACTATACCTAGCCAGAATCTCTTACACTGTGGGGATGATCCGATTGCGACAATAGTGGATAGTACATTCCCTTTGTTCCGTAATGGAAATTATGATCACACAATTCTTCAGAACCGAGCAATACTTGCCCCTACTTTGGATGTGGTTGACACCATCAATCAGTATATGAATGATATGAATGAAGTTGAAGGTAAAACATATCTGAGTTGCGATTCAGTGTGCAAGTCAGATTCAAATGTTGATATGTTCTCAAACATGCATACACCTGAATTTTTGAATAGCATCAAATCATCTGGTATTCCAAATCATTGCCTAACACTAAAGGTAGGCTCTCCAGTGATGTTGTTAAGAAACATTGACCATTCATTAGGGCTTTGTAATGGTACTCGATTGATAGTTACTAAATTGGCTGATCGTGTGATAGAAGCTAAGATTTTGTGTGGAGCAAATGTAGGGACCAAAGTTTTAGTTCCACCTATGTCATTGACTCCTTCAGATCCAAGAATACCATTCAAATTTCAAAGGAAACAATTTCCTTTGATGCTTTCGTATGCAATGATAATAAACAAAAGTCAAGGTCAAACATTAGCACACGTTGGGTTGTTTTTAAAAAAACCGTTGTTTAATCATGGTCAAATGTATGTTGCAGTTTCAAGAGTAAGTAGTCCCCGGGGGTTAAAAGTCTTGATTTGTGGAGAAAATGGGGGGTCTCTTACTACGACAAAAAATGTTGTATATAAAGAGATTTTCAACAATTTGTAATAATGAACTATTGATTCTTTAATGAAAGAGTTATCTTTTTTTTCCAATACTATCTGTAATCTTTTTTTACTTTAATTATTATATTATACTTTTCAACTATTAAAATGCCAAAAATTATTATCCGCACGGGTCAGATACTAGTATCATATATTCCGCCTATAGTCAGATTTGTTCGGCCAATTTGTCGCTGCTCACTCTGGCGGAGATTGGAGGGTCGCAGGCGGCACCGCTGCTGCCGGCGGTGGAGATAAGTTTTTCGGAGGTTCCACGTTCGGATTATGGATTATGATGAGCTGAACTCCAATCTGTGCGATTTATTTCCAGAAATAGCTCCAGTTTGTGATTGTGAACATGAGGTTAGCGATCGATTGCGAGGCCATCAGTTTGCAGATGGAAGTCGCGATTCAAACCCATCTGTGAAATTTTCAGAGGACGAATGGGATAGATTGGCAGAGATGGAGCGAAACAACTCTGTAATTGGTCGATTTGGGCGAGACAAGCCTTCCATCGATTTGATTAGGACGGATCTTCGATCGCATATACCAGGCGAAGTCCAAATTGGATCGCTAAGTGCGAATACTATCCTTCTCCGATTCGCATCTGAAGATGATTGTAGAGTGATTCTCGCAAGAAACCGAATGACGGTAGCTGGGACGAGTGTTTGGCTCTCACGTTGGTCACCAGATTGGAAGCCATGGAATGATTCCTCGATTGTTCCGGTATGGATTGCATTCCCTAATCTCCCACTGCATTTGTTTAATTCGTTTGATACACTCTGTGGATCGATTGGGAAATTTTTGTTTATGGATTCCGCAACAATGAAGAAGGCTCGGCCTAGTGTTGCAAGGGTGCGAGTGGAGATTGATGTGAGAGTGCATAGAGTTTGGATTAGGATTGGGAATGGTTTGAAGGGCTTTTGGCAGAGAATTGAATATGAATGGATGCCGAAATTCTGTTCGAATTGCTCTCGATTTGGGCATGTAATGAGTGACTGTCGAAGGTCTCGTGCTAGAGATAATCCAGTGGCTGAAACGGAGACTGAGGTGAATGTAGAGCCAGTGGTGGTGGAAGAGAGGAATGTAAATAAGGACACACCAACAGTTTGTCAAAGTGCTCATATGAGAGAAGGTCGAGCTATGGTTGCTGATGAGGTCGTGGAACCTACAAACAAGGGAGTAGAGCAGATTGAGCAGGTTAATGCTCTGAATAAAGGCATGCCATCTGTTTGTGCGAATCCTGTGGCAGAAACAGGGCCTGAAGTAATTGAAGAGGTTGTAAGCAAAGTAAAAGAAAAGGAGAAAGAGGATGGGGCTATGAAAACAATTGAAAGGGTGAAAGGTAATGAGAGGGGTAGTGCTTCTAGATTAGAAAAAATGATAAGTGAATTGAGAGCCAGGGGCATAGATATCTGTATTGTATCAAATGAGACAAACAAAAATGAAATGGGTAATGGTTTGGACTTGGAGAGCAAGGAGGTTTTGAGGGAAAATAAGGTGAGTGAGCCTGCTAAGATAGATCAGGAGAAGGTGCTGAATGAGCAAGAAAGTTGTGTAAGGATAAATGAGCCAACTAGAGATACTGGGGAAGTGAAAGAGAAGGATCAAGAAGGGGAGGGGAACTCAACAGGAAATGCAAATAAGAAGAATAAATGAGAATTGAAGGAGTGGGCTTTGATATTAAATGAAAAGTGGGACCAAGATGAGGATTTGTGTGAAATAATTGAGGAATCATTACGAGAAATAAGGGCAAACTTGAGAGACAATCATGGGGGATGGTTGGAAAAGTTTAATTCAAAGGCAGCAAGTGAGGCATCAAGCATTTTGAAAGATGAGGAATCATTACGAGAAATAAGGGCAAACTTGAGAGACAATCATGGGGGATGGTTGGAAAAGTTTAATTCAGAGGCAGCAAGTGAGGCATCAAGCATTTTGAAAGATAAGATTGCGGCAAGTATGATAGGAAAAAAGTATGGACCAAAGTCAAGGTTGGGGTGGGGATTAAAATATAAACACTTGACTACGGGTGATTTGTTATGTGATTGGACTAAAATATTTTTCAAAGGTGTCATTGAGGAGAGCTCGGAGGATTCCGGGGATTCAGAGGAATCTGACAAGGATTGACCGAGGATGGGAGGCCACTGGAAAATTATTAAAAAAAAAGAAAGAAGAATGGATGTGGAGGGGGGCTGTAGTGAGTTGATGATGGAGTGACTTTAATATGAAGTGAAGGTCTGCAGGGTGGAATAAACTGCATAGTGAATTCATGATTCATGATAATATGTGCAGTAATCTTGTTAGAATATTGCATTGTTTCTGGAACTCTGGACTGGAATAAGTTGGAAAACAGGGAAGGTGGCATTATGAATGAATTGAAATATTGGGATTGAGAATGGTTCCATTTAGAGAAGGGCATTTGACTGTGAGTTGGATAATAAAATGTATATGCATAGATTCAAATGGGAATCAGAGGCTGCAGTTTATGGCAGTCAGGGATTTTTGAATGCAATGTGCAGTAGTAGTTCATGTTACTGCTGTAATACTGGAATTGTAATAAAATGGAAGGTGGGATTGATTGTGCAGTAGTAGTGCATGCTGTGGAGTTGATGATGGGTTGAGTTTGAATGTAAAATTTTGATAGTGTTGTGCATCTTAAGTAATACAGAGCTGGATTTGATGCTCTGGAGTGGTGTTGCTGCAATTTTGAGTTGCAGTATGAAGAGGTTGAACATTAGTACATTACTATGTGCATGGGCTGAAATATGCATAAAAACATTGATAGTGATGAGGTATGAGGAATGCTCATATGATCTGGGCAGTGTTATTCGGAAATGGAATTGTGAGGATGTTGATTTTATTGGTTCATGAGTTGAAGCTGATCACAATTGAATTAAAATGTTTGCATTTTGGATTGGGGCGTATGTAAAGAATGGGTTTATGAGTGAATTGGGCCTATGAGTGAATTGGGTTTATTATTTGATTGGGGAAGGAGGAATTTATGATTATGAATTAACAGAGAAGGGCTGTACGGTTTGGTGGGAATTATTGGTTTAAAGAAGTGATTGAATTGAGGATTGGGCTTGATAGCTACTGCGCTCAAATAAATGAGTATATGAAGAGGTTGGGCCGAAATTAATAAATGGAGGCTTGGGCTTTTCTGGATTGTTAGGCTATAATGTAATTGGCATTTAAATGAGGTTGTGACAGAATTGGGCTATAGCCGAATGGACTATGCGAGATAAGGCTGAATGGTTTCCTTGATGTATAATGGGCTTATGTCTATGGATTATATTCTGTAGCCCATTTGGGCCTTTAGTGTGTTAGGGCTTTGGCCCTTTAAGCTTGTAGGTATTTTGGCCCTTTAAATGGTTAGGGCTTTATGCCCCTTGATCATGTAAGGTCTTTTGACCTCAAAGTGTGAGTCTTAGGTTACTTTTGGGCCTAAGGCATTTGTAAGGTTTCGGCCACTTTGTTCTATTCAATAAAAGTACATGCTTGAAAAAAAAAATAAAAATTTAAGGGTGTCCTAAAACTTGGGGCATACCTTGACCCCAAAGTGCACGGGACGCTTGGTGAGATCCCAAACCCGGTGTGCTTCGAAGGATAGCACACACCGAGTTTAGCCAATTACGTTAAACGTGGCGCTTTATGGGAAGCACCCCAATTTTATCCTTGTATATATTGTTGCTTTTCGTTAGTTTTTGCTTTGGTTTCTTGTTGAGCCATTGCTTATTTGAGCTAAAATTGACCGAAACTGGACGGCAAATGTCGCGAGACGGAGAAAAGTTTCAGCACTGCTGATCTACGTGGAGACCACGCCGAACTTTTCCAGTATTGGTACACGTGGCTCTCCCACGCGTGGAGCCCACGTGCACAATGTCTGACATGGTTTGGCCGTGCCAAGAATCATCTCCTATCTTGTTTTACATGTTTTCCATGTAACTTTTGTTGTAGTTACTTGCTTTGGTTTAGAATTTATGTTTTAATGCTTTCATTTTTAGGCTTTTTAGTTCTTTTAATTGTTCGATTGTTACATTTCGTTTGTCTTATTCTCTTTTGCATTTTAGGCGGGCTAAAAATGTTAACCTTTCTACCTTATGCCTCTCTCATTTCTTGCTATTTCTCTCTCTCTTTATTTGGCCAAGGAGGACACGACCAATTTAAGGGCCGAAATTAGGAGTGAATTGAAGGACTACGTTGTTATCCTCTGGGAGGAAGATCTTCCATTGGAAGAGATCGAAACAAAAATGCTAACTATGATGGAGGAGTTCACGAAGAAAAGTTCATCACGGGTTAATTACCCACTTGAAGGTGATCTCGCGATTTTGGAAGCCAATCCAAGGGTTGTACTTGAGGTTGAAAAAAGAACAAAATAATAGGGAAGAGAAGGGTTGTACTTGAGGTTGAAAAAAGAACAAACTGATATGGAAGAGGTGAGTGTTGAAGAGGTAGTCGAGTGTGATACCCCAATGCTTGATTTCTTGTTATTTGCATGAAATTATTGATGGAATTTGCTTAGAAACTTGTTCTAGAGCTTGAATATGCATATAATTTGTTGATGCATACACTTGATTGGAGAATCCCACATTCACTCTTCAACCCTAATTTTTGAATTGGGGAAGAAGATGAATTCAACTTTTGGAAATTGTTGACTTTTGACTTGACTTTGCTATATCTTGAAATGGTGAATGTGTGTGATATTGGAGCTTAATTGTCATGATTTTGATGATGTGAATTGTTGAAAAAGAGGGGAAACTATGGCAATGAATTTCGAAAAAAGAGAGGAAATTTCGAAAAATATGAAAAAGATTGAGAAAACATTTTTGAGAGAAGAAAAACAATTGAGGAGTGTGACTAACCAATTTGTTTATGAGATTTTCTTGTTTCAAAGACTTTGTAGGAAAATGGAAAGGACAAAGGAAAGAGGAAATATATCCCAACGCAAGAGGGACAAGAGTCCTTAGGAACTTGACTCCGGAGCAACTAAGTTTGGTGATTGTTTACAAATACAAAAACTTGATGGTGGGGGGGGGGGGGGGGGGGGGGCGAAG
>NC_044929.1:11051497-11057404 GCF_003576645.1 Ipomoea triloba | reverse complement strand
GGGGGGGGGGGGGGGGGGGGGGGGGGGGGGGGCGAAGTATTTCGATCCGAGTATTCTTAGAGAGTTTGGATGTGAAGAAAGGGTCAATCGGTTGTTGAGGCATTGTCAATGGAGTAAGGGCTTTGAGTAGAGATGACCAACATATACTCACGTTACTTATGAGTTCCTTTCCTCGTTAAGCATTAAGAAGGAGCTCAACAATGCAAAGAAGTCAATCTCTTATGCGCTCTTTGGCAAGAGGTACAATCACTCGGTGGATGAGTTAGCATTGATACTTGGACTACATACTCAAGAGGAAATGAGCTTACCCTACTTCCAAAGGTTCTATGTGGATTTTGATTGTGATAAGGACGCCGCCACTTATTGGGGACATATCACGAACGGTGCGCCTTACACCTCGAGCAACTTAAAAGCGAGAAATATCACGCAAAACCATCTCAAGGCAATCCGACTTACTCTAGCAATCAACTTGTCGGGAAGAAAGACTAAATTGAACAAGGCATACCATCAAGATCTATTTTACATATGGAGCATGTAAAAGGAGGAGAATGTGAACATGGGGGTTCAAGTAAAGAGATAGCTAGGCGTGTAAAACAAGCCAAATGTGCAATCCGTCTTCATAGGGCCATTGGTCACGGAGTTGTGTCTACACCTAGGACTTGATGCGGACCTCGCGGGAGAGAAGGTGGAGGCCGAGAGGAAGGAGCTCACCATTCAAGACTTTTGTGCCATGAATCTCAAGGTGGGAGGAGATGATGCACCACCGTTTAGTGATGAAGAGGATGAAGAAGAGGATGGGAATGAGCAACAAGAACAAGGGGGGAGCGAGCACTCAATATGGTGGACCGACTATGATGGATTGGGAAACAACTAGAGCCTTCCACATGCAATTACATCAAGAACAAATGGCATACCTTCAAGCTCAAAGCTCAAGACAAGATGAAGCCATTGCAAGAACGCAGGAGGCGGTGGAGCATAATGCACAAATGATCGAAGCGCTCCAAGCTCAACTAGCAAATTGATTCCGCCCACCATCATTCGGATATGTTTGTGATGTCCCACTAAACATTAGGTTCTCTACGCGTGGGGTTCCGCTTTAAATTTCTTTACTTTCATGCTTTTACCGCTTTCTACACTACTTGCTTTACTTTATGCACTTTCTTTACTTGCTTTTAATGTTTGGATTCTTAATGCTTTACATTTGAAATTTTCTTTAGTTTGTTTTACTTTAGTCTATGTTTAATGTTCTTTTAGCTTGTTATTGTTTTCTTATTGCGTTTGAGTCTGGCTAAAGACGTTAAACGTGGCGCTCTTGGGAGGCACCCCAAGCTTTATTGAAAATTAAAAAAAGAAGAAGAGAGAAACGAATTGAGAAAGGTAGAAAAAAAAAGAGAGAGAGGTAGGAATAAGTGAATAGCTTTCCTATTGCACCTTGAATGTTTTTATGCTAACCAATTTTGTTTGTAGCATTGATGATGGTTGAAAGCTAAAGTGTGGAAAAAGGGATGCATACTTGGTCGTAACCTCTTATCCCTTTAACATTTAATGCCCCGTTTTCAATTTCAAAGTGTGGAAATATGTGTAGTTTTGCATAGTACTTCTCTCAAATGATGAGCATGCCATTTTATGTTTCACAAAAGGACTATTTTTGTTGTAACCCCACACCCCATAGACACTTTAAAAGTGTGGTAAGGGGGTTGTTTGTTTGATTGCTTGGACCCGTGCTCCTTTATTCCACTTAGTTCTCAAAGCAACATCGAGGATGATGTTTGGTTTAAAGTGTGGAAAGGACGCACTTTCTGCTTAATTGTTTGATTGCATAAATTAGTCTTGTGGTCATGATGAGTGGGTGTGATTGCCATTTGGAGAGTGAGTCATTGTTTGTGCTATCTAGGGAGAGTTTTGACTAGATGCCAATTAAATTTTTTATTCTTGAAATATCTTTGGGAAGTTACCTTTTTGCACCTATGAGAGTGTTTAGAACTAAGTAGGTTTACATTCTTACATGACGTTCACCTCTTATTTCGTTAGGACCTTAGTCAAGGATCTCTCGAAGTGGGAATGCACACCTCTTAATTTGAGAAAGATATTGTAAGCAAAGCCCGGAATTGAACTAACTTTGGTAGGGCATGAGGAAAATGGGAGCCTATTGGTGGGCATAGAGAGATAAATCTCTAATCCTAAGAAAATGGCAAGAGGGGTTGTATGATGAAAGAGTTGAAAAGGCAAAAGGCCACTCCTAGAGATAAAAACCGAGGGAAGCCGTCTCACTAGGATTGAGCAACCATTGTACCGACCTTTGAACAAGCGTAGAGCTCTATGTGAAGTCGGTTGTCCAAACAAAATGATCCTAGAGGACGAGAAAACAAGAGAGGAGGTGAGCCGCTTTGCTGGGTTCGGGTACCTATTGCACCGACCTTCGAAAAAAGCATGGAGATCCATGTGAAGTCGGGTGCCCGATGACATTACCCTAGGGAGTGAGATGAAAGAGGGACCGCCCCAAGCCATTGGCGGTGAGTGGTCCATGCCCCTATCCTCATTTTATTTTTATGCATAAGGCTTTGGCGTTCAGTTGGAAGGGTTGATTCACTTGATTGATTGGTGTACATCGTTCTCACTAGTGGAAACGACTTAAAGGCCCTAGCTAAATAGGAGGTGAATCCAACTTGGTTTGCATGCTTGAAAGTGGTGTGTCCCCAATGCTTAAATGTCTATCTTTAAAGGGTTTTTGCTTCTCGGAAATATTTCTTGAGTTGTATGACATCTAGCTAACACTCTTTGCAGATAGCATGAGGGATTTCCCCATCTCAGGTAGCTTTTGCATTCATTTGTTGATTGACTGATTTGCCAATTGAGTGATCCTAGTTATCTTTGGTTCTTATGTACTTATGGTTTGAAATGATTTGCTTGAGGACAAACAAAGTTAAGTGTGGAAACTTTGATAAGCACCCAAAATAACTAGAATCAAGGGTCTAGGTTTGGGTTATTTAGTAACGTTTAACATCCTTTTGTGAATTATTTATTGTGATTTTGTGCTCTAATGCATAGGTCTATTGCAAAACAATATCTTTGGTGTATTCGAGTGTTTTTATAGGTCCTAGGAATCAATTGACGAGGCATGAGGACTTAAAGAGCAAACGAAGCGAAAAAGAAAATCCCGGGGCAGTGTAGAACACCTCTCCACGCGTGGAGCCTGCATGGATCATTTCCAGTGCTGATCCACGCCCAGCTTCCACGCGTGGAGCCTGCGTGGACAGGTGGTTCGGAAATCATTAATGAGAGGGGCAATTTTAGGGAAGCTATTTAAATGATTAGTTAGGAAATTTTTTAGGAGGATAATATTTTTCAGATCATAATTTTAGATTAGATTTTTTACTTTCAAGAGCATTGTAGAGTGAGAAAGGAGAGATTCTAGAGATTTTCATCATTTGATCCAAGGTTGAAGAAACAATTTTACATTGAAGTTTGTAATTGAATTTTCCTAGGTAATCTTCATTTCTATTCTAGTTTCTATTTAAATTTTTATTACATTTCTAATTCCTTGCATGAAATTAGGTTTTGTGATTTCAATTCATAAGATGAGTAGCTAATTTCTCTAGAGGGATTGAATTGTGCAAAGTTGTGATGCATAGTGTTGATCTTTAATTCTCAATTATGGAAATTGATTGCTATAATTGGAATCCTTATTCTTGTTTCTTGATTGTAATACTGATTGAATCCTAAGAGTTTTTGGCCAATTTCTTAGAAGATTAAGGCCTTAATCTAAGCATATTAGTGATTAGTGTGGAGGCTAGCTCCTTTGCAATCATGAATTCCTATGTAGATCTTAGTTTAGGTTAGTAGGAAGGTATTGAAGTCTAAGTATTTGATGAAATGTGTAGTACCCCGTAATTTCGTTCAAGCCTTGAGACCGGTAATTATTTCCACCGGGCAATTTATTTGATTTCATTAGGCTTAATCTTTCCAATTGATATACATATATATTTTATTCCGGAATTAATTATTTATTCTTAGGCCCAATTCTTGATTTAATTCTTGTAAGTGATTTATTTAAATTTGGATCCTTACAATATATATATTTATTCTTGAAGGATTAATTCCTTAATAGCTAGTAGTATAATAAATAATGTGTGACCCATTTTATAAGGGCCCATTATTTCATGTTTTACCCTAGTTGATACATACATGATATATGTAATGATCTTTCCCTACTAATATAAAAGCCTTGTACTTACAACCTTATTCCTCTTTTCATTTCCTGCAAATATAATTCATTCTACTCTTTTCACCTCTAAAGAACCCTAAGTGAATCCTACACTTTCATTTTCAAGATTCAATACCAAGATTGCTCTTTTAGGATTGTTAAGGCTTGGGTAAGCGTCTATCTCTAGGAGTATACCTTGCATCATGTTATTTTCATAATCTTTGTACAAGTTCTTATGTTGTTTTTTTGGGATCTTTTGGGAAAAAGATGATCAAGGTGGAGGTGAAGCTTTGTAAGGAGGTTTGAGAGTTCTTGGGTGAAGTGTGCTTCAAGAGGTAACCATCATGTCCACTAAAACCTATTTTTTACACTCTCAATCTATGATATTATTTGGTGTAGTGGAATCCTGAGAAATTCTTTGCTGCTTAGCCTATTTTGGTTGTATGTGAAGTCATTTTTGATGGATTATAGACTTGTGTTCTTGATCCTTTGCATATTGATGTTTATGGATATTTATTGGTATGGATTCCTTGTTTATTTGGCTTCTGGGAGTTGTAATATGAACAATCTAATCCTATTTTTGTATTCTGGAATGAACATTGCGTATTCTGTCTGAGTCTGTGATCTAGGGTTCGGGTTTGCCTTGCGGAGTACCCCAGCGGTATAATGTGTCCCGCTGGAGTCTTCCGTAAGTAGGCCACGGTGAGGTGATCCGCTCCCTCCTTGTGGAGGAGAGTGGCGGAGGACGGGGTTCCGTTGGGGTGTTCCGTCTGTACTACTGGGAATTCTGTTCCAGTGAGTTGTTCTGTGATCTGTTGTTTGGTTGTTTCCCCTTTTGTTCTGGACTTTGTTAGAGTATTTTGTTGGGTATTTTACCACATATCTCTTGGTCCATCTTTTGAGTCTCTTGGTTAGTTGAATCCTTGATTACATTACCTGGGAGTTGGTTGTGTTCATAATTTGAGATGAACACTGTGAGTGGTTTGTTCTTGGGCTGAGTTTGAGGTTGGATGTGGATGGTGGATCTTTGAGTATCTTTGGGGTGTTTGAGGATGAATCAATCATGGGCACCATTTGCCTCTGTGTATTTTGCCTTTGTGTATTTCGGGCACGATTTGCCTTTGTGTATTTTGGGCACCATTTGCCTTTGTGTATTTGGGCATGATTTGCCTCTGTGTATATTGGGGCACGATTTGCCACTGTGTATATTTGGGCACCATTTGCCTCTGTGTATACTTTGGGCTCTATTTGCCTTTATGATTCGGGCATTATTTGCCTCTGTGAACTGAGTTTGGGTTGATGATTGGTATGAGGATTGGTATTTTGGTTGGAGGGTAAGGGTTGGTGCTTATCCTTAGGTTGAGGTCCGTTTGGTCTCTTACTTGATTCTTGAATTATATCGTATCTCGTTGGTTGTTGATTATTCTGGGATATATTCTTATTTGGTCGTTTCTTATGAGTATTCTATTGAATTCTTGATTCGGTTGATATTCCGTTATAGACTTGTTGCCTTGTGCAATTATGTTGGATATTGGTATTGTTGGAAAGCCTTTGTTTATATATTCATTCAACGTGTTGTTGTTGAGTATCCGATTTTAAATGACGAACAGTTCGTTGGTGTGTATATTCTATATGGGTGCATAAACCTATTTACAAACTTTTATATATATATATATATATATATATATATATATATATATATA
>NC_044929.1:11043010-11051296 GCF_003576645.1 Ipomoea triloba | reverse complement strand
TTTTAGTCTGTCTCTGGTCCACTGGAATAATTCCAGTGTCTCCTATCCCAATCATCAGTCTCATGATGATTATTATAAGTGGGAAAGTTGAAAATTTGGAGTTTGTTACCAAGGTGGTAAGTGGCGTTTACCTCAAAAGGTCTAAGGAAACCTCTGAAGTCTGATATGTGATTTGAAGTAATTACAAAGTGGGATAATTCTTTGAGTTTAAGTTCTAGTTCGTGTTTTTCAAAAAGTTGACCAGTAGATTCTGTAATTGAATCTAGACATAAGGTTTCTTGGAAGGTTTGAAATTCTAACTTTGAAAGTATAGTATTTGAGATTTCTGTAGGGAAAGTTTTGTCTAATCCTTGTTTAATTAAGTTATGATTTGGTACAGTGATGTTGTAGTCAAAGTATGTTTCTGAATTTGGGTCTTGATAAAAAGTATGGATTTCATCAGTTTCCTGATGTATCTTCTCAGTTAAAAAGTTTTTAGTACTTCCAAAGTATTGTTGAATAAGTTTTTTATCCATGATGATAAATAAGTTTTTTAAGAAGTTTAAGTTTTATAAAAACCTTCTGGTTTGAAGATTCTTCTTCTCTCTTGCATCACAGGTTGCTATACTAAAGAGTTTTATTACTTATCTAGATCTTTTTAGTTTATGTTTGTTCTTACTCTTATTGCTTTATTATCAGATTTGTTCTTTTTATTTTCACCTTATCATCCCTAACCTACTAACCAAAGGATCCCATGACCCTCCTTCTACAACCTTAACAACATCTAAGTATTCAAACTCAGGTTTTCTCTTTTCCCCACCTGGGTACTTTCTCTACCTGACATACAAACTTAGACTACACAGGTTGCTTCGGCTCAAGCAGGATTTACGTCTTTTAAATATGAACAATAAGAACAATAAAGCATAATAATAAGAACAAACAGAAAGTAAAGAGATCTGGTTTAAGTAATATTACCTCTTAGTAGCAATCTGTTTTGCAGAGAAAAGAAGAAAGTTTTTAGAAGTGAAGTGTTTTCTGAAAAGGGTTTTTCATTGATATTTGCTGGTATTTTTCGTGTGTTTTTTACAAATGTACAAGCTTCTCCTTATATAGAAGGAAGAAGAAGAACCTAGAACTACCTTTACAGCTGTCTACTAATTACATTATTGACATACCGAAGATAAGATGTAATCTTATCTCATATCTTCGGTTGAAGTAACATAAAGATAAGGAATCTTATCTCCTTACCCCATAGTCAAAAAGTGTACAGCAAAAGTAGTACAGTTAAAGAAAAGTTGAAAGGGACAGGCCCCCTTATCTTGGCCAAAGTAAAGTAGTGCTGTCTTCTCAAGATATATTCATATCTTCTGATTCGGAAGAAGACAAAGTTCTTGGCAGTACTCTCCTGATCCTTCTCTTGTAGGAGTTGACAAGTCTTGGATTGGAGTGAGTGACTTCAAATGGAAAAAAGTATCTTGATCCGATGCTTGGATCACAGTAGATTTTCCCTTGGGAATCTTCTCTAAGTATGTTTTTGTTGGCAAATCTGTATTTTGTCCAGTTGAAGTTTTCAGCAAGTATCTTGGCTCTGGCCTGGTCAAGTTGTATTTCCATTGTTTCTTCCAGTTTCAAGGCCTTGGGATGTTGGTGTTCTGGTTCAAAGTCCTTGTATTCATCATCCACCTTATGGAAGTTCACTTCTAGTAAATGATATGCAGGTTTATTTTCTTTGAAGTCTGGGTAAAGGGAAGTGAAATCCAATCTGAATTTTTTGGGAAATTCAGGGATAATAGTTTCAAAAGTTTCTGCCAGCATTTCTGGAAGTATTCCAGAAAATTCATGGAGTGGGGAAATATTGGCTGACTTAACCAATCCATGTTTTAAAAGTGTAGAAAAGTTAACTGGATAATCCTGAAATTTAAAAGGTTTAAACCCAGGAATAAGAAGTCTAGCTCTTCTAATGGCAAACTCAAGTTTACAAAGGCATTCGAAATCATCAGACTGTTGGTTTTCTGGACAATCTGGAAAAAGTAAAGAACAAGTTTTGTAAAGGTTATAATTGAAATCCCAAGAGATTGAGATTCCAGGAGTTGAAATGTTTGAATTAGCCAACTGGGCTAAACATTCCTGTAGTAAAACAAAAGTTTTTAAGGAACATTCTCCAGGACAAACTGGAGTTTTGGTTAGTGAAGGTGAAGTAATAGATTTGAGAGAAGTAGCTGGAGTTGGGATTTTTCCAAGTGAAGGAATCTCCTTTTCCTTAAGTTTCGAGGAAGTTTTCATCACTTCAGAAAAAGTATTCTCAAGTTTCTTTTTGGGAGTTTGAGGTTCAAACCTCTGAAGTTTCATTGAGCTAGAAGCTCCAGTTTCTAAAGTTTTCAGAAGTTCTTGATCAGAGAACTGATCCAAGTGTTTTAGGTATTCTTTATACCTAAGTGCCTGTTCAGAAACCACAAAATCATTTCCAAACCTTTGAGTTAGCATAGAAGTAGCTTCCTCAATACTGTAATATCCTTTATACAAAGGATTTCCAGATTTTGGATCTTTCTTAAGTTCTTCAAGTTCAGTGATCATTTCTTCCCAAGTCAAGTATAAACCAGCATTCTTACCAGTATAAAGTGCATAACAAGTAAATGGTTTCTTGGTCTTATGCCTTCCAGAGACCAAAAGTTGAATTAAGTAGTTTACGCAAGTAGCCTTCCTTCCTGAAGATTGGGCTGTAGTTGACAGGCTCCAAATATTGTCAACCAAGCATTGTTCTTCTTCAGTAAGTTTCTCACGAAGTGGAGTTTTGAACTGATTCCTTTCAGGAATAACAGCAAGTTCATACCTGTCCACCTTGAAAGTTTTCTCCATAGTAAAGTCTAGAAAAGTTCTGCAAAACTTAAATAAATTGTTAAAATATTTTATGAAGAATCATAAAGTTTATAATCTAAAATGTTTCTGGAAAGGATATCAGCAAGTCTATTATCCTTTCCTTTAGTATGTTCCCATTTAATATGGAAACCTCTAGTTAGCACAAATTCTCTGAATTTGAGCCACCTATTTGCAGTAAGTTTTCTTTCATTTTTAGTGTCTGCAAATTTTACTATGGACTCGCAATCTGTCCTTATAGTAAAAAATTTTCTTGAAAGTATAAAAAGTGCAAATTTTTCTAAGACATAAATAATAGCAAGTAATTCATAATCCATAGAAGTTAAGTACCCTTTTTCCTTAAATACACCAGAAGTGTATCTACAGAGTTTTTCAGTGGATTTAGGAGAGTATTCAGTTGGTTTTTTAATAAGTATTCCTCCCCATCCATCTTTGCTTCCATCAGTTTGTACTATTAAGTAGTCTGAATCTAATGGCAAAGCCATAGGTTCAAGTTGTTGGATTTTTTCTTTTATTTGTTGAACAATTTTAATGTCTTGGTCATTAAAATTTTTATATCCTTTAGTTTGTGATTTATTGTAAAGTGGTGTAGTGAGTTTTGCTAGATCTTTAAAATAAGGTCTAGTGTAGTTTACTAATCCTAGAAAGGATTGTAATTGTTTTAAGTTTTCAAGTTTATCTGGGAATTCAAGTATTTTCCTAGAAATATGTGGTTGAAGTTTAATAGTGCCTTCTCCTATCTCAGCTCCTAAAAAAGAAATATGGTTTTTACAAAGTTCCATTTTCTTTTTAGAAACAATAAGTCCATATTTTTCAAAAATAATAAAGATAGTGTAGAGATGAGCTCTATGCTCTTCCTTAGTTTTTGAAAAAACAAGTATATCATCTATGTAAATACAAGTAAAGTCATAGCAATCCTTAAAAAATTCATCCATCATTCTTTGAAATTTTTGAGGAGCATTTTTAAGTCCAAATGGCATTACTTTCCATTCAAAAAGTCCTAATGGGCATGAAAAGGCTGTCCATTCTATACTTTCTGGATGCATTCTAACTTGCCAAAATCCAGATTTCAAGTCGAATTTTGAAAACCAGTTTCTATTTTGTATTTTGTTAATCAAAGTATCTTTGTCAGGGATGCAATACCCATCTTCATAAGTGTTGTCATTAAGTCTCCTGTAGTCGAATACCATTCTGGATTGACCACGTTTCTTTTCTGCTTCTTTCTGGACAATAAAAGCAGGAGTTCTGTGCCTAGAAGTTGATCTTGCTATAATACCAAGTTTTAAAAGTTGGTCGATGTGCATTTTAAACTCATCTTGTTCCCAAGGTCCATATTTAAAGTTTTGGGATTTGATAGTTATATCTGGGTTAATAATTTCAAATTTGCATTCAGTTTTATTCTTTTCCCAGAATTTTACAGGATTCTCTCCTATAATTTCCATTTTTTCAAGTCTTTTAACTAAGTTTTCTAAGTCATTTTCTCTTAATTCTTTTTTGAAGTTAGTAGTTTCTACTAAATGTAAGTTTAATTCAATTCCCTCAAGATTCTCTAGATGTTCTGGAAAATCTTGTAATTCTTCAGTATTTATACAGTTACAATCTTTATTGTTACTGCATTTACAAGAGTCTAATATTTTAGTTTCAAAGATCTTAGCAGGGAAGTTTGAAATAATAGGAATTTGGAAACAATTCCTACTAATAGTTAAATAGTCTTTGTTAATGGTCATTTGGCCATTATTATAAAGTATAAAATCTAATCCCATAATTACAGGAACATTATGGTTTTTAAGTGTTCTTACCCAAAGTTTTGGCCAATAGAAAGATTCTGACCAAGTATTGCAGTTGGTTTGAAATTTGGCTTGTATATTTTTAAGTTGAGTATCTATAGATACTTGGGTACCATCAAATTGAGTAGATTTGACAGGAGTAACTTTAACAGTTTTTTGTTTAATTGTTTCTGGTAAGATTCCAGAATCAATTGTTGAAGATGTAGCTCCAGTATCAACCAGTATTGGAACAAGTAGATCTATACCATGTATTGAAAGTTTGGATGGAATAATTACTTGGGTTATCCTTGTATTATTACATACCAAAGGTATATTTGTGCTACAAGTTTTTTCAGTTTGAGTATTAATTATGTTTTGTTCTTCAGTAGTTATCTCAGTTATTTTGAGATCAGTTTCAGTTATTACTTGTTTTCTTTTTTCTAAGAGTTCAAGTATTTTTTCAAGTTTTTCTTCAATTTTAGCCATTTTGTTTTCTAGAGTAATTACTTGGTTTTCCAAAGTTCTTATCTTTAAGTTTTCCCATTGAGTATTATTAAGTGTAGTATTTTCTGGGATAGGTATGTTGAAGTTTTTTGTAATACAATTATTACAAATTTGTTTAAGACAAGTTTGGCACTTCCATCTTCTATCGAAGGCTGGATACCATTTACAGATATGACAACAAATGTTGTCGCTACCTGATCTGTGTTTCCAGGAATGTTTACATTCCATAGTTCCAATTGTTTAGTCTATCCATAAGGATATTAAGTGAATCTTCTTCTTCAGGAATTTCAACCTCTTTGGTTTCAAATCCTTCTAAAGAACATATACTCCAAATTTCTGAAGTATCTGAAATATCAGAAGTAATTTCAAGTATATCTTCATTAATGGTGTTTACTAAGTTTGCTTCTTCATTAAATAAGTTATTTCTGTTTGGACAAACAGAGGATAAGTGTCCAGGTTTTTGACAAGCATAGCAAGTTATTGTTTTCTTGTAGTTTTTGTTTGGATTGTACTTAGTAACATGCTTATCTTTATTGAGATAAGGTTTTTTAGCAGTTGATTTTCTTATGTATTTTCTTTTTACATAGTTTCTTTTAGGTTTTGCAGTTTGTCTTCTGGGAGTTGGATCATCAGGATGTCTCCCATATTGTTGTGGTGTGTAGATATTTTTACAAAAACCTACATTCTTTTGTTTTAAGTCTCTTTGGATTTGTATATAAGTACATCTGGTTTTAAGTTCACTAATAACATGTTGAATCCTAGTTCCCATGTTATCAAAAAGTTCTTCTTTAGGTATTAAATTCCAGGAATCAGGGATTTCTTTTCCTAAAGGTCCAGGTAATTTTGAAAAAAGTCTTTCTCCTAAGTCTTTAGAGAAATAGTTTCCAGAGGTGCAAGCTAGTGATAAAAAGTCTATTAAGAAATCTATAACCTTATGCCAATCATACAATTGGATTTGTTCTAGATCTCTCATGGCTTCAGCTTGTCTTATAGTTAAGCCAGTGTTTGCTTCTCTTCCAGTAAGAAGTGTGTGTATTTGGTAAGCAAAGTTGTGTATACTATTTCCTTGCATTGCTAATTCTGCAAGCTTATCAGGAAATTTTAGTTTAAAGGCTTCCCATGCTGCTCTAGCAGTTCCGCCTAAATAGTTTTCAGCTATTTTAATCATTTCTTCTCCGTCATTGACGTAAGGGTGTTTTGATTCAAAGTCTCTTATTATAAGTGCAGTCCATTGTTCAATATAGTTATCGAAAAGTTGTGGATGAACCCTAGTTATAAGCCTTCCCGTGGGCACCTCTCCTTATCCAACATGACGACATAACACCTCTCCTTATTCCAACATGACGACATAACGAATAGACTTCGCTCTAACAATATAACCCTGGGCAAGGGCACTTAATCAATCCTCTCATTACTTTAGAAACTACGTTTTGAAAACGTGATTCTTCCTTCAATTTTTCTTACTCAAATCATTTCTTTTGGACATATTTCACCAGTCCAATATTTTGAAATCGGCTACCTCTTTAGCCCCTGAAGGATTTTCAAACATCATTTTCTCAAACAATAAGGTTTTGACAACCTTTATATCAAAATAGCATACGTTTTTCAACGTAAGTTTTCATAAACATTTTTGGATACACTTCATATGTCCATCTCACACTTAAAATCAACCAACATCCTTAACTATCGTCCTCAACAACTTCCACTATGATCAACACCATTAGATCATAACTTGAGGATATCGTACATCCAAATATATATAAATTCTAATAGGTAAGGTCATTGCCTAACCATAACCCAAAAACATCCAACAACTACTTTCTCAAGATTCACCATATACAACCTTTATCTCAACATTTCCATATGACAATTTCCTCAATACACATCATAATAATATCTTTACCTAACTTTATCACCATTAACTCACTAACTACCTCACAATTATCATTAACACATCCATAATCATACTAAGCATAATTCAGAAAATTCAGCTTGGCGCAGTCCGAAAGATTGAGCCGGTAAAAATAGTTCCCGAACTCTTTTTCACTTGAAATTTTTATGGTAGAATCCCAACTTATAGTACTTGATGTCCATAAAAAGTTTTGGTCATTTTGGTCCGCGAATAAACACAGAAAATTCCATCTTTGCCCTTGGCAGTGTGCTGTCCGGAATTTTTCTCTCTCTGGACCAGTTTTGGAGAAAAATTCGAAAACCATACTTATACTACTCCGATCATTATGAAATTTTATATGCGGGTTCTACACTTATAGAACTACATGTCTAAAAAATTGGATCAAAATACCTTACCAATTTTTCCCAATAAATCTCGGAAGTTACTGCCAGAATCTACCCTGATTTTTTCACTATTTTCACAAGTATAAGCTATATGGACATAAATATAACATATACATGCATATCCAAGCTATGAACATGTATAAAAATATTCCCAAAGCTCCAAAAACACCATATTTCAACCAAAAATCAATTATCCAAATTCAAGTGACTAATTCCAACTTAAGGGAATTCCTTACCTTGTAAAGGATTTCTAACACCTTAGGAAGCAATTTTGGATCCTTTCCCCAATTTTCACCTTAAAACCTAGGTTCAAAATCAACACCATAACATCATGTATCAAGAAATTAAACATAGATTCATAACCTAGGAAGGATTACAAAGCTTTCTACCGAATAATATCGAAAACTTACCGAATAAATTGGAAGTTTAGAAGGATTTGGCTATGGAACTTTGGAAGAAAAAATGGTGGAAGATGATCACCTCTCTCTCTCTCTTTTTGGCATTTGGGGAAGAAAAGGGAAAAAAAATTCCTTTTATATTTAATCCCAACTTATGGGATAAGCTTTAGGAAAAAAAAATAAAAAATAAAATATCTCCACAACATATCAGTTGTGGTCCAAACAGATAAAGTTTCGGTGGAAAATAATCCAGAAAGAATAATTTTCGAAACCACAAATTTATTCCAGTCAAAAGCTCCAAAATGGGCTAGGTTCGGTACACTGCGGAAATTTCGCGGTGTACGATCAGAAATAAATTTCGACCCTTATAGCTCATCCAATTTCAACTTAACTAAGCAGGAAGTTCATACTTAGTCATAACATGCCTAATCATCAATTTTAAGGAAATCCGAGCTGAAAATTCGTCCTCG
>NC_044929.1:11006947-11008990 GCF_003576645.1 Ipomoea triloba | reverse complement strand
TCCTAAAAATTTTACGGTTCGTGACCGGTACGTAGGTTCGCAGCTTAATAACAACTATACTCACTTATAAAAATTCTTTTGAAATATCTGAAGATCATAACTCATGTATGTCAACGCCTTAGGATAATGTTAATAAAATACGGGGTATTACACTCTATCCCCCTTAAAAAGAGTTTCGTCCTCGAAACTTCCTTCTTATTATCCAAGGTTTCACAACTTACAAAAATTTCACAGGCTAGGCTCCAATCTAACCTCCAAAGATTTGAACCGCCTTAATTCCAACTTATAACAGAGCTTATCAACTTATATTTCCAAGACCTTATAACCTTAAGCTCTAATAGATTCCACTTTGTAACAGAGCTTCACCAATTCTATTATCGATAACAAGGATCTCAAATCCTAAGCTCTGATCTCCACTATGTAACAGAGCTTACCAGACTCTATTGCCCATAACAAGGATTTCATATCCTAAGCTCTGATACCACTTTGTAACACCCCAATTTTCAACTCTTACATTTATTACAAAATCCGTAATAAAACGCTGCGGAAGCTTACATCATATCAACAGAAAGCCGGGTGCTACCGCCACACCTAGAGTGAATTCTATCACCTCTTTGACAAACTCCACTCTAAGTGCACAGGCTAAACTTACAACATTAATAACAATCCCTGTCTACATCAAAGAGTAGACCTCAACCTGTACTTCCCTTCTATTCCGAGCTCATCGGCTACAGGGGCCCACACTAATCTGCAACTGATAAGAAACACATTGAAGTGCAGTTAGCGCGACGGCTAAGTAAGGAAATCCGATGTCACTCAAAAGTAGACAAAGGTTTGAAAACATAATCATTTGGAAAATAGTATATCGTTCAGTGAATCAAAATCCACTCGTCTCGTAAGACAAAATCATTTCTTTCTCAAAGACGTTACAGAGTAACTCTTTACTCATTTTTAAAACTTCCTTAGTTTCATATAGTAAGAGTGAGGCCTACAACCTCGGGCCATGGCACTCCAGCCCTCCCGTAGGTTCCTCCCTTATCCCAACCCCGGGCCGTGGCACTCAAGCCTTCCCGTGGGCACCTCTCCTTATTCCAACATGACGACATAACGGCGAATAGACTTCGCTCTAACAATATAACGACCACTGGGCAAGGGCACTTAAAGCCACCCGTGGGTCAATTAAGGTCCTCCTCAACTTACTTTAGAAACTACGGTTTTGAAAACATGATTCTTCCTTCAATTTTTCTTACTCAAATCATTTCTTTTGGACATATTTCACCAATGAGTCCAATATTTGAAATCGGCTACCTCTTCAAATATTTCACTAAAGAAATGAGGGAGTCCAATATTTCACTAAAGAGGTAGCCGATTTCAAATATTGGACTCATTGGTGAAATATGTCCAAAAGAAATGATTTGAGTAAGAAAAATTGAAGGAAGAATCATGTTTTNAAAACTTTTGTTTTACTACAGGAATGTTTAGCCCAGTTGGCTAATTCAAACATTTCAACTCCTGGAATCTCAATCTCTTGGGATTTCAATTACAACCTTTATAAAACTTGTTCTTTACAATATCCAGATTGTCCAGAAAATCAACAATCGGATGACTTCGAATGTCTTTGTAAACTTGAGTTTGCCATTAGAAGAGCTCGACTTCTTATTCCTGGATTTAAACCTTTTAAATTTCAAGATTATCCGGTCAACTTTTCTACACTTTTGAAACATGGGTTGGTTAAATCAGCCAATATTTCTCCACTCCATGAATTTTCTGGAATACTACCAGAAATGCTGGCAGAAACTTTTGAAACTATTATCCCTGAATTTCCCAAAAAATTCAGATTAGACTTTACTTCTCTTTACCCAGACTTCAAAGAAAATAAACCTGCTTATCATCTATTAGAAGTAAACTTTCATAAGGTAGATGATGAATACAGAGACTTCGAGACAGAGCATCAACAACCCAAGGCCTTGAAACTTGAAGAAACAATAGAGATACAACTTGACCAGGCCAGAGCCAAAATACTTGCAGAGAACTTTAACTGGA
>NC_044929.1:11001057-11001175 GCF_003576645.1 Ipomoea triloba | reverse complement strand
ACAACCACAACAAACTCCAAACGAGTTTGAAAACTTAAACAAAACAATAGATCAACTTTCTCAAAAGTTTTCACAAATTAAAGTGTCAACAGAAACTAGGCAACTTACAAAAAAGAAA
>NC_044929.1:10997147-10998567 GCF_003576645.1 Ipomoea triloba | reverse complement strand
TTAGCAAAAAAAGATATACTTCACCAATATCTAATGGATATTGAACAATTCAAAAAAGATTTTGTTGAAGAAACAAAATCAGAAACTGAACCAATGTTTGTCAAAAACTTTGCAGATATTGAAACAATAAACTCTAGACAAAATGAAGCAACTGCTTCATCACATCCTACTACTTCATATCCCAGAACTAATCCTGAACAAATGAGCTATAATTTGGGACATCCTCCCAGAAGAGCTGTAACTATTTATGATCAAAATAATCCTAACAGAAGAACTTTAGGAAAACAAATGCCTCATGAAGTACAAATACTCAGTAATGAACCAACTATACTTAACATAACTAGGGTTCATCCACAACTTTTCGATAACTATATTGAACAATGGACTGCACTTATAATAAGAGACTTTGAATCAAAACACCCTTAAGTCAATGACGGAGAAGAAATGATTAAAATAGCTGAAAACTATTTAGGCGGAACTGCTAGAGCAGCATGGGAAGCCTTTAAACTAAAATTTCCTGATAAGCTTGCAGAATTAGCAATGCAAGGAAATAGTATACACAACTTTGCTTACCAAATACACACACTTCTTACTGGAAGAGAAGCAAACACTGGCTTAACTATAAGACAAGCTGAAGCCATGAGAGATCTAGAACAAATCCAATTGTATGATTGGCATAAGGTTATAGATTTCTTAATAGACTTTTTATCACTAGCTTGCACCTCTGGAAACTATTTCTCTAAAGACTTAGGAGAAAGACTTTTTTCAAAATTACCTGGACCTTTAGGGAGAAATCCATGATTCCTGGAATTTAATACCTAAAGAAGAACTTTTTGATAACATGGGAACTAGGATTCAACATGTTATTAGTGAACTTAAAACCAGATGTACTTATATACAAATCCAAAGAGACTTAAAACAAAAGAATGTAGGTTTTTGTAAAAATATCTACACACCACAACAATATGGGAGACATCCTGATGATCCAACTCCCAGAAGACAAACTGCAAAACCTAAAAGAAACTATGTAAAAAGAAAATACATAAGAAAATCAACTGCTAAAAAACCTTATCTCAATAAAGATAAGCATGTTACTAAGTACAATCCAAACAAAAACTACAAGAAAACAATAACTTGCTATGCTTGTCAAAAACCTGGACACTTATCCTCTGTTTGTCCAAACAGAAATAACTTATTTAATGAAGAAGCAAACTTAGTAAACACAATTAACGAAGATATACTAGAAATCACTTCAGATATTTCAGATACTTCAGAAATTTGGAGTATATGTTCTTTAGAAGGATTTGAAACCAAAGAGGTTGAAATTCCTGAAGAAGAAGATTCACTTAATATCCTTATGGATAGACTAAACAATTGGAACTATGGAATGTAAACATTCCTGGAAACATAGGTCAGGTAG
>NC_044929.1:10966353-10993665 GCF_003576645.1 Ipomoea triloba | reverse complement strand
ACAAGCAATATACCAGAGAATTTTCAATGAAAAACCCTTTCCAGAAAACACTTCACTTCTAAAAACTTTCTTCTTTTCTCTGCAAAACAGATTGCTACTAAGAGGTAATATTACTTAAACCAGATCTCTTTACTTTCTGTTTGTTCTTATTATTATGCTTTATTGTTCTTATTGTTCATATTTAAAAGACGTAAGTCCTGTTTGAGCCGAAGCAACCTGTGTAGTCTAAGTTTGTATGTCAGGTAGAGAAAGTACCCAGGTGGGGAAAAGAGAAAACCTGAGTTTGAATACTTAGATGTTGTTAAGGTTGTAGACGGAGGGTCATGGGATCCTTTGGTTAGTAGGTTAGGGATGATAAGGTGAAAATAAAAAGAACAAATCTGATAATAAAGCAATAAGAGTAAGAACAAACATAAACTAAAAAGATCTAGATAAGTAATAAAACTCTTTAGTATAGCAACCTGTGATGCAAGAGAGAAGAAGAATCTTTAAACCAGAAGGTTTTCATAAAACTTAAACTTCTTGAAAAACTTATTTATCAACATGGATAAAAAACTTATTCAACAATACTTTGGAAGCACTAAAAACTTTCTAACTGAGAAAATACATCAGGAAACCGATGAAATCCATACTTTTTATCAAGACCCAAATTCAGAAACATATTTCGACTACAACATCACTGTACCAAATCACAACTTAATCAAAGAAAGATTAGACAAAATCTTTCCTACTGAAATTTCGAATACTATACTTTCAAAATTAGAATTTCAAACTTTTCAAGAAACTTTATTTCTAGATTCGATTAAAGAATCTACTGGCCAACTTTTTGAAAAACACGAAATAGAACTTAAACTCAAAGAGTTATCTCACTTTGTTATTACTTCAAATCACATATCAGACTTCAGAGGTCTTCTTAGACCTTTTGAGGTAAACGCCACTTACCATCTTGGTAATAACCTCCAAACTTTCAACTTTCCCACTTATAATAATCATCATGAAACTGATGATTGGGATGGAAGAAACTGGAATTACTCCAGTGGACCAGAGACAGACTAAGACTTTCCTTCACGAAACCTCTATTAGAGGCATACTTCACTCCTGCGGAAGGAAAGGGGGGTATGAACACTTAAAAACCATAATGTTATCTTATCTGGATTCGATTAAAGAATCTTGAGAAAGTTTTCTGAGACAAACTGGAATTACTCCAGTGGACCAGAGACAGACTAAGACTTTCCTTCACGAAACCTCTATTAGAGGCATACTTCACTCCTGCGGGAGCATACCCCCCTTATTTGGTATCAGAGCTTTTACGATTTCTGAGACAAAACTTTAATGGAATATACTTATTTTGATACCTTTATTGTCATGAAAAGACAATACAGAGAAGTCATAAGACAACTTAAGATATATAGACCTCTTGTTGAAGAAAATCCAAACTTCAGTAAGAAAAACCTTTATGATAGACACTGTTATTATGCTTACAAACATTTACTTAGAGAAAAAACTCACTTTGAAAAACTTTTTGCAAAAATAACTCATTAAGTTATGAATTTAAAGATTGATGAAACTTTCTTATGAATTTTTTTGAAAGAAAATCAAACTTGAAACTTTACCACAAATATTTTACTTCACAAATGAAACAGCATAAACAAGTTTTGAAAAACTTTGACTTTGTTCCAAACAAGGATTCAGATCCTTATTATACACAAACTTTGCTTTACTATATTCAGGCAAAAGAAACTATGAAAGAAATCGAAGATCTTCTTTCAAAAATAATATGCTAAAATGCTTTACGCAGAAATGATAGCTACTTTGCAGTTAGAAAACTTAAACTACTTTGAGTTAATAGAAACATTAAAATTTCTTATTAACCATCATAGAGCTCAAACTTTAATATACAAAGAAATAACTACTGATATGTATTTCCTTGCGGGTGTGAATGGTGGTTGCTTAGCAGTCTTTTGCTAATGGTTTCTTGTATGTTTTCCAGGTATGGAATAAGTCTAAGCGAGAGCGCGTTAGAGCTTATCTTTATGAGGCGGCTTAGACATAGTTGATGATGTTTAGACTTTATGTTTTGGGCCTGTGTGCCAATGATGAGATTTTATATACTATTGTTTAGATTTTGGATGTTTTGACAATGTTTTGAGGATTTATATCTATGCAGTTCGGTTCAGTTTTTGGTTAGCCTGTGCATCTAGGCCGTGTTTTTCTTACCTAGATGTGGCATGATACCCCTTAGGTTATAAATCGCTTCTGCTATGTTATGTTTGATAGTTGAGATATGCAGCTTTTGTGTTAAAGTTTAGCTATCTCGGCTTGTGAAAGGTTGGGGTGTCACAAAATGCATCTAATGCTTTTTTTTTTTTTTTTTTGTGAAAGAAATGCCTCTAATGCTTTTGATTACCTAATAAACATTCCTAAGCTACCACCACTTCCTTCCTCTTTGCTACCTATTCCGGTCGGTAATAGGAACAAATCTCTCCATACATCAACCACACATGAACACGTGAAACCTAGCTAGCATTTCTCAATTCCAATGGAAGAATTCAAATCAAACATGCATGATCCCTAGTTTTGGAGCACCAAACTCCCAATTATACCTAGCTACTCATAGTAGGAAACTGAAAGCAAAATAGATCTAAAAGCTCAAATGATAGTCAAAAGGAAATTGCAATTGAAAACTAAAAGCAATGTAAATCAATGTCTAAGATTTACCAAAGCACTAGCAAATGCAATCCACAAGCTCTTCAATCCTCAATTCGTAGCCAAGATCAACTACCACAAGCTCTAATCTAGCTAATCCTCTCTCTACAAATTCTATGATGATAGAACCCCCCAAAATATCTCTCTAGGCCTCCTTAAATAGCTTCTCTCCCTTGTATCTCCGCACTTCGCGGCCAGGGACCGATCCACGTGCTCGTCCATGTGTGGAACGTCTCATGAATTCTTCACTTAAGCCAATTCTTCGCCCACTTCCACGCCCGTGGATCTGGGCGTGGAACTTTCTGAACATATTCCATGCCCAGCTCCACGCGTGGACTGGAACGTGGACTAGCACAGCTTGCTCCGCTTTCCATTCCTTCTTCATCTAACCCTTGGTTCCTTTCAAACCTACTGGTTGTCTTTCCAAACATGCCAAGTGATAAAGTTTTGCAAGAGTGAGCACATTAGAGCTTATACAACATGAATTGACCACAAAAGGGCATCGAAGTATTGCATTTTAGTCCCAACTAGACCCTTCCCTATAGGTATCTTTGGCACCTATCGAGTATCTAGTAGACCAATGGTGAAAGGTAAATCACTCGGGAATAAACAACCACACAAGCCATTCTCCTATGCAATAGATACTCAATGAGGCATCGTGATTACTCATAATTCATTCCCTAGCTTTCTGATAAGCACCCAAGATAACTAGAATCAAGGGTCTAAGTTAGGGTTATTTAGTAACGTTTAACATCCTTTTGTAAATTATTTATGGCGTTTTTGTGCTCTAATGCGTAGGTCTATTGCAAAACAATATCTTTGGTGTATTTGAGTGTTTTTATAGGTCTCGGGAATTAATTGACAAGGCATGAGGACTGAACGAGCAAACGAAGCGAAGAAGAAAAGCACGGGGTAGTGCAGAACACCTCTCCATGCGTGGAGCCTGCATGGATCGTTTCCAGTGCTGATCCACGCCCAGCCTCCACGCGTGTAGACTGCGTAGACATGTGCTGTAGAAATCATTAATGAGAGGGGCAATTTTGGGGAAACTATTTAAAGGCTTAGTTAGGAAATTTCTTAGGAGGATAACATTTTTCAGATCATAATTTTAGATTAGATTTTTTACTTTCAAGAGCATTGTAGAGAGAGAAATGAGAGGTCCTGGAGATTTTCATAATTTGATCCAAGGTTGAAGAAACAATTTTACATTGTAGCTTGTAATTGAATTCTCCTAGGTAATCTTCAATTCTATTCCAGTTTCTATTTCAAATTTTATTGCATTTATAATTCCTTGCATGGAATTTGGTTTTGTGATTTCAATTCGTAAGATGAGTAGCTAATTTCTCTAGAGGGATTGAATTGCGCAAAGTTGTGATGCCTAGTGTTGATCTTTAATTCTCAATTGTGGAAATTGATTGCTATAATTGGAATCCTTATTCTTGTTTCTTGATTGTAGTATTCCAATCTCTTGGAAGATTAAGGCCTTAATTTAAGCATGTAGTGATTAGTGTTGAGGCTAGCTCCTAGCAATCATGAATTCCTTTGTAGATCTTAGTTTAAGCTAGTAGGAAGGTGTTTGATGAAATGCCTCTAATGCTTTTGGTTGCCTAATAAGCATTCCTAAGCTAGAGACCCCTAGTACACTACTTGTGGAAAGGAATTGAGATCAAACACCCTTGAATAACCAATTTAGGTGAATCAATGTTTCCTTGCTATAGATACACAATGAGGTATCACAACCAACCACGATTCGTTCCATTGTTTCTTTCATTTGATTGTTTCATTCCTTATTCACTTTAGTTGCTAGATTTCTGCACAACAATTGATTTTCATTTGTGCACACAAGGCATCGTCTTGTGATCACTATGCATCCTTTCGAATAAACGCTAAGTAATCTTCCGGCGTGTCTCCTTCGAAAATCGACACTCGAGGAGTTCATCTCTTCGTTTTAACCTCTTACTCCATCATTTCACCACCACTAAAACTACACTTTCAAAATGGCGCCGTTGCCGGGGAGGCAATAGGTTGTCATTACTTAGCTTTTATTTGATTAAATGCTTTGTGTGAATAGAGTGTTTGTCATTTTGTTTCATTTTTTTTACTTGTTACTTACCCTCTCTTGACTATTTTTAGCCAACAGAGGATTGTTGCTTTCTTCTTGTGCTCTCGTGACGGTGAATGCACACAAGGGCAAAAGGTAATCAAGGCTTACTTCCATACATCCCGGAAATAAACAAGGCAACTCGAATAAAGAACATCCAAGCGCGGACATGGCTTCCACAAGTGCCAATAAAGGTTCACAAGGGAGAGAAACCCCTAATCAAACACCACCACCACCACCACTTCCAAATAACCCACTCGGAGTACCAAATCCATTGGAGCCTACAACAGAAGAGCCACATGTTAACCATGAAGGACATCCGGATCCAATACAAGTGGAGGAATACTATGAGATGCCCCATATTAAAGGAGGTCGATTGCCGACTATATGACCCTCGAATTTAACATGCACAACTCAATCTACGTACCACCGCTTGAGAATGTTAACTTTCACGTGCATCCTTTCGTCCTAACTTTGGTGCAAAATAGTCCGTTTGCCAGACTACCATCGGAGGACCCGCACGTGCACATTACGAGGTTCATAAGAGCTTGCGGCATGTTCCGTTAAGAAAGCGTGACCTATGAGGTGATAAGACTAAAGCTATTCCCATTCTCCTTTATTGGGGAAGCTTCACGTTGGTTGGATAGTCAAGACGACCACTATTTTCGCTCGTGGCAACAACTTCACAATGAATTCATGAATGAATTCTTTCCACTTACCAAGACAATGAAGATAAGGAGACAAATTCAAGAGTTTAACACAAGAAGGTCTTGAAAGCTTGAGTGAGGTTTGGAGGAGATTTAAGGTCTTGAAGAGACAATGCCCGCACGATCTTATGCATCCTTGGGATGTGGTGAGTTCATTCTACGGAGGATTATCGGACGAGGGAAAGATGCTCCTTGATTCTTCATCAAGGGGAGCATTTGTTTCCTTAGCATTACCCGAAGCGGAGGGGGCTAATTGAGCGGATTTCACGTAATACTTCCTTTTGGTATGAGAAGAGGGATGATCACGCTAGCATGTATGAACTAAAGGGCAATGTAGCTAATGAGGCGAGAATTAAAGCTATGAACCATGAGATAAAAAGGCTACAATCTATGGTGGAGAATATGGATGTGAAGGCAAAGCCGTGCATGGCATTGGCGCTCTATTGCAACATATGTGGCGGTCCTCATGATACAAACGCTTGTACATCACCCTCCACATCGGAGCATGTGGAGGCGATGGACTATCAAAGAGGAACAATTTTTAATGCCTATCGTGGAGGAAATCAAAGTCAAAACCAAGGGTGGAAGCAAGGCGAAGGATGGTGATGCGGCGCAACATAATGAAGATCCATTAAGAGTACCAATTGGGCAAATCACAAGGCCCAAGTCCAAATAATTAAAGTAACTCTTCATTGGTTATGTTCAAAGATGGTGGAAATCCAAGTCAAGCCCAATTGCAAAAGATGAAGAAGAACTCACGGCATTTTATAATTCTTTAAGTGTTGATTTTGGGAATTAAATTAGGGCCAAATCAGCCCTATTATTTTTGGTCATCATTATTTTAAATTGTTTGGCATGAAAGATAAAACATTAGTTTGTATTTAGAAAGGATTCCTTAAATCCCTTTCTAAATAGGATTATATTTACTTGCTTTCTAGATTAGGTTTAGGATTCTTTTTTCCCATTATATTTATGATTATAATGATGCCCCTCTATACCTATAAATAGGGAACAATCATATTAGTCTAAGACACGCTTTCATTCAATAAAATTCTTAAGTTTTTCTTTACACTTGTGTAAGAAACCTTATAGCTAATTGTGGATTCAATTAGTGGCTAGTCGTGGACTCAACTAGCAAATTGATTCGTGGACTCGAATCAATCTTCCTTTTTTCAACCTTAGATTTAGGTTTGTGGACTCGTTCTTGAATCGAAGGAAACTAGATCCGACTCTAGTTGATTGAAGATTGCATCATTGAGGTACTTGAAGCTACAATGGGATTCTTCTAAGTCTTTGAGGATTCGAGACTAAGGGTTTCTTGTGAGGTCTAAGGTATTTCGATCCATATCTATCCTTACTTTGGGAGCTATCTTAGGACAATACTCCATCTTTATTTGAACCTTGGACTAGGTACATATCAATTTGGTATTCAGAGCCTAGGTTTATCTCATAATCATTACAAATTTGGTTCCCTAGGTTTCTTAGGTTTTATTAAAAAAAAACACATAATTCCTATCTTACTTTTGTTTCTTATATACATAAAAAAAAACCCCAATTTTTTTTTTTTTTTTGCATTCTTGATTGTGTTCTTGAATCTTGATATTTGTTCTTGAGTTTCTTATATACAAACTAGTGTTTTCTCTTTCATGCCAAACAATTTAAAATAATGATGACCGAAAATAATAAGACTGATTTGGGCCTAATTTAATTCCCAAAATCAGCACTTAAACAATTATAAAAAGCCTTTAGTTCTTCTTCATCTTTTGCAATTGGGCTTGACTTGGATTTCCCCCATCTTTGAACATAACCAATGAAGAGTTGCCGTAATTGTTTGGACTTAGGCCTTGTGATTGGCCCAATTGATATACTTAATGGATATTCGTTTTGTTGGGCCGCATCATCCTCTCCTTCTTGAAAATGATTCGACCTCGAATCTTATAAGCATTGTCTTTGATTTGTGGTATCACTTGAAATGGACCACAATAATTTTTTCCTCTATCAAATGGAATTATCCTTGGGCTCTCTTGTTTCTTCCACCAATGATGCTTTAAGGATGTAGTGATGGGCCTTGTGATGAGCACACTATGGACCCTTATTGGATTCCGTGTGTGCTGGTTCCTATTATTCTCCCCTTCTTGAAAAGGATTCGTCCTCGAATCCAAATCTTCAATGAAAGACAAATAAGCAAGCTCACTTTGTGCTTTATCACGCTCATGTAACTTCTTCTTGGGATGCATGACACGAGTTGTTATGATGAGCACACTATGGACCCTTATTGGATTCCATGTGTCCTGGTTCCTATTATTCTCCCCTTCCTGAAAAGAATTCGTCCTCGAATCCAAATCTTCAATGAAAGACAAATAAGCAAGCTCACTTTGTGCTTTATCACGCTCATGCAACTCTCTCTTAGGATGCTTGACATGAGTTGCTCCAATTAACTTTATCTTTCTTTTCTCTTGCTTACTATCCTTTTTAGTTACCAAGAGAGGCTGCACTTTGACACCTTGGGCTAGTCCTTTCAATTGTATCACTGATTGTAGTCCCTTTGTTTGGCTACAAACTAAGTTAGAGGATTGGAGTGGCGACTCCAATTCCACACGTGCAGGTTCCACTTTGATCTCTTTGATTTCATCTTTCTTCAAGGCTGGTTTGAGAGCTTCCTTCAACCTCAGGTGGATTTCTTCTACTTGTTTTGGAAGGAGAGGCTTAAGCATATGTATTAATCCATTATAGGTGACATTGCATGTGTAGTTGAGTGCATTATAGTAAAAATGTCTATCATGTTGCCATGGCCTTCCAAGCAAAACATGTGCAGTAAGCATTGGCACAATATCACATAGAACCTCATCATAACACTTGCCAATACAAAAAGGAATAAAAGCTTGTTTAGTCACTCTCACATCCCCTGAATCAATAAGAATATATGGTTGGGGGTGATCGATAAGAGCTAACTTAAGGTAGTCCACCATGGCTGCACTAGCCAAATTCATACAACGATCTGAGTTGATATTGATAAGGCATCCCTTTCCATAAATGTTTCCCCTAGTATAGAGTGACGGTTGCACTTGCTGATGGTGTTGCTCCAGATTATTAATTCGAGTGCTTAACCCTTCCATGGCAAAGGCTAGAGCATCTATTTTTTGGTCTAACATCTGAGGTGGCTTTGGAACCTGTTCAACCATCTTACCAAATTGATGGCTCCTAGAACTAATCGGCAGAATTTATGATAATATGGTGGTTGAGAGGTGTGGGTTTTCGTTGATATTGGGTGGGAAAAATTGGAAAACTATTGTAGGATAGTTTTCAAGAAACTCAAGAACAAATATCAAGATTCAAGAACACAATCAAGAATGCAAAAAAAAAAAAAATTGGGGTCTTTTTTTTGTATATAAGAAACAAAAAGTAAGATAGAAATTATGTGTTTTTTTTTAATAAAACCTAGGGAACCAAATTTGTAATGATTATGAGATAAACCTAGGCTCTGAATAGCAAATTGATATGTACCTAGTCCAAGGTTCAAATAAAGATGGAGTATTGTCCTAAGATAGCTCCCAAAGTAAGGATAGAGATGGATCGAAATACCTTAGTGTGACACCCCAACTTTTCACAAGCTGAGATAGCTAAACTTTAACGCAAAAGCTGCCTATCTCAACTATCAAACATGCATAGCGGAAGCGATTTATAACCTAAAGGGGTATCATGCCACATCTAGGTAAGAAAGCACGGCCTAGATGCACAGGCTAACCAAAGGAACTGAATTGCATAGATAATAAATCCTCAAACATGTCTGAAACATCTGAAATCCAAACAAGAGTACATATAGTCTCATCATTGGCACACAGGCCCAAAACACAAGTATAAAACAACATAACTATGTCTAAGCTGCCTCATATAGATAAGCTCTAGCGCGCTCTCGCTTAGACTTATTGCATTCCTGGAAAACATACAAGAAACCATTAGCAAAAGACTGCTAAGCAACCACCACTCGCACCCGCAAGGAAATATAGATATATAATAAGTTTGTAAATAGGTTTACACACCCATATAGAATATATACACCAACGAACTGTTCAATACTTGAAATCAGATACTCAACAACAACACGCTAAATAAATGATAAACCAAGACTTCTCAACAATACCAATATCCAACATAATTGCACAAGGCAACAAGATATCAACAGAATCAAGGATTCAATAGAATACTCATAAGAAACGATCAACAAGAATATATCCAAGAATAACCAGTAACCAACGAGATACGATACATCTCAAGAATCAAATAAGGAACCAAACAGACTTCAACCCAAGGATAAGCACAAAACCTTAACTTCCAACCCAAGTACCCATTCTCACACCAATCACCAAACCCAAAGATAGTTTACAGGGGCAAGAACCCAAATCACAGAGGCAATGAATGCCCAATCACAGAGGCAAATGGTGCCCAAATACACAGAGGCAAATGGTGCCCAAATACACAGAGGCAAATAGTGCCCAAATACACAGAGGCAAATAGTGCCCAAATACACAGAGGCAAATAGAGCCCAAAGTATACACAGAGGCAAATAGTGCCCATATACACAAAGATACTCAATGATTCACCCTCCATATCCAACCTCAACCTCAGCCCAAGAACAACCACTCAGAGTCTTCATCTCAGATTATGAACACAAACCAACTCCCAGATAATATAATCAAGGATTCAACTACACAAGAGATTCAAAAGATGGAGCAAGAGAGATGAATAAATACTCCAAAAACATGGTAAAATACCCAACAAAAGGGGAAACAACCAAACAAACAAACCACAGAATAGCTCACTGGAACAAACTCCCAGCAGAACCAACGGAACCCTCCAGCGGATCACCGTCCTCCGCCGCACTCCTCCGCAAGAAGGAGGCGGATCACCTCAGCGGAACTCCCTCTTCCGCCAACCCTCACCGTGAACCACTTACGGAAGACTCCAGCGGGACACATTATACCGCTGGGGTACTCCGCAAGGGCAAACCCAACCTCAGATCACAGACTCAGACAGAATACACTATGTTCATTCCAGAATGCAAAAATAGGATCAGATTACTCAGATTATAACTCCCAGAAGCCAAATAAACAAGGAATCCATACCAATAAACATCCATAAACATCAATAAGCAAAGGATCAAGAACACAAGTTCATAATCCATCAAAGATGGCTCACAGACAACAACAAATAGGCTAACAGCAAGGAAATTATCAGGATTCCAATACACCAAATAATATCACAGAATGAGAGTGTGAAAATAGATTTTGGTGGATATAGTGGTTACCTCTTGAAGCACACTTCACCCAAGAACTCTCAAACCTCCTCACAAAGCTTCACCTCCACATTGATCATCTTTTCCCCAAAAGATCCCCAAAAGAACAACATAAGAACTTGTATAAAGATTATGAAAGTAACGTGATGCAAGGTCTATTCCTAGAGATAGATGCTTACCCAAGCCTCAACAATTTCTAAAAGAGCAATCTTGACTTGAATCTTGAAGATGAAAGTGTAGGATTCACTTTAGGGTTCTTTAGAGGTGAAAGGAGTAGGATGGATTATTCTTGCAGGAAATGAAAAGGGAAATAGGGTTGCAAGAAAAAGGCTTTTATATTAGTAGGGAAAGATCATTACATATTATGTATGTATCAACTAGGGTAAGATATAAAATAATGGGCCCTTATAAAATGGGTCACACATTATTTATTATACTACTAGTTTGTAAGGAGTAATTCTTCCAAGAAGAAATATATATATAGATTGGGCCATTATATAAATACTTTTACTTATAAGAATTGTAAGGATCCAAATTAGAAGAAATCCCTTACCAGGATTAAATCAAGAATTGGGCTTGTGAATAAAATAAATAAATTCCGGGTTCAAGAAATATACATATATACATATATATACATAATTGGAAAGACTAAGCCCAATTAAATCAAATAATTCATCCGGCGGAACGATTACCGATCTCAAGGCTTGAACGAATTTACGGGGTGTTACACTCTACCCCCCATAAAAGGAGCTTCGCCCCCGAAGCTCATAGCTCATGGGAACTTGAAACGGGACGGTTCAAGGAAACAAGGAATCGATCGAAGGTTAAAGGAAAAAGGATTGCCCAACCAAACTTAAGAACATACTACACCGCTAACTCTTAACCTCCTAACTTACACAACCCATGCATAGCATGCAAGAACTAAACTAACTATTCACCTAGGTCAAAAGGGTTCCTAATAAGAAGCTATTACGAGTATAAAAACTCCCAACTAACCTGGGTGGCCTCCTTGTGACGAACTGCCTGGACCCTGAAAAGGATAAGGATGCAGATACTCGGGTGGAACCTCGATTCCTAGCTTGGCCTCGATGAAACCCAAGCGCTGAAAACCGCGGTCCACTCTCAAGTCTAGCGACATGAACCTAGCCTCCACCATCCGATGCATCTCCTGCAGCTGTAGGAGTACAGGGTCAACTGGCGGCGCTGAAGCCATAGGGTCATGCTGCTCCTTCCTTCGATGCTCTCGGTCAATCTCATCCTCAGACTCCTCCTCTTCTTCGGGCTCTTCCTCAGACTCGGCGTCCTCTTCATCGTTACCCGCTTGTCTGGCCTGCTGGGGCGCGACCAATCCTCTCAACCTCTTGTGGGGAATGTGGAAACGCTCTATAAGCTCCCTGCTCTCACCCGTTGGCATCTTGCTCAACTCGTGAGCCGTGACATACTCATTCCCTTCCACTTGAAACAGCCCACAGTACTGTAGACTCGGCGCATTGAAAGTGCTATGAACCGGCTGCCTAGCTAGCTCCCGGGTCACATTTATCCTCTTTCTCTGAAAGATCCAACTCAGAATCATCCCATAGGGTCGGTTGCGATGCTTGGCCGTCTTGTAGAACTCCATATGAGAGATCATCAAACTGGGCAAGTCAAACTTAACCCGATGCTTCAGAAAATATGCAAAGGTACACTCCATTCCCGCTACCTCCTTACTATTGTTCCTGTTCGGTAACAAACTCTCTCCTACTAACAAGGTTAAAATCCTTTGCTCGCCCGTCAGGTCATGCTTAGTAGGCCTGGCATCCAATGTGATGCCCTCATCTCGCCCCATCATATACCGCAAATAATCTCGGAAACCCACCTCCTACGTCTCAATCCAATAGCGAAGCTCATACTAACTCACACCTCCTAACGGCAAACTGAGTAATCTGGCAAGCTTAGGAGGGTCAAAGTTAATCTTCACACCCTTCACTATCGAAGTGAGAACAGGCACTTGGTTAACTTTCTTAACCTTCATATTCTGATAAAACTGATGGACCAAATTGGGATAAACTACGTTCTCAATCCGCAGGAATTGTTCCAACAAGCCTTGAAAATTTAGCATGTTCACGAGTTCAGGTGAGAAATGTAATGGGTCAAGAGCCTTACCATCGATAATAGAATATTGGATGTTGCTCTGACCTTCACCTTCTCCAGCCTAATTTCTTCTTGGCATGTTTGCAGTTGTTGCCCACTGAACCACCTGCTACAGTAGGGATGAACCAGAAGCAGAGAAGAGATGCACCGACGTGTGTCCTTAGCGATGGACGATGGGCTTGTCTGCTTCGTTGACGGAGAAGATCCACGGAGACCACTGGGCTGCTTGCTGCTACGGGGGAGAAGGACGGAACAAAAGAGCTGATCGATCAAGAGATAGGGTTTTAATCTAAGTGAGAGCGAGTAATGACGCATGTACACTTTGACCTTGCGGAACTCTTCTACGGAAGCTCACACACCGCTGGTTCGCTACGCTCCTCCTAGCGGAGCTGCTTCACGTAAGGCCTTGGTTCGTTGCTCTTTTCCGCACGCACACACGGATCACTCCCACGGAGTGCCCTGCTCCGTTCCCTTCGTCCGTAAGGACTCATTCACCCGGAATAAAATAAAAACGTGATCTTGCAACCTAGGACTAACGAGTTAATACGGTTGGATGGTTCAATCTCTTTACTACTGGTCCTTGGATGCGGGTTCGAGTCTTAGTGTGAACATCGATCCCCTTTTGCTTGATCCCTCCTTTCTTCCTTTTTGTTTCCTCGGTCCTGACTTCACGAACTTCTTGATCGCATCCCACGAGATCGGATCTTCAAACTTACTACCTAAACGCTACCTAAGCTCACTAGCTAACGGAAGATCGCCTAAGGGTCGCTTAAAAGTCTAACTATCTACATGCACCTTAGAGAAAAAGCACCTATATGCCATGTAATTAGAGATTAGGCTCGGAGATTACCTTCATTGAGCCCACTAGCCTCTGCCTGAGTCTGACCCATCACAAAGATCTTCTTCTGCTGCGGCCCGGCCTGCTGCACTCGGCCTCCACTCGGCTTGCTTCCACCACTACCCTCGGGCTCCTTGGAAGATCGGGTTGCCATCGGGACTCCCGGGGTCACACTCAGTCTGGACTGGGATGATCCTCCCTTCCGGGAGATGCACTCATAAGCTCTGTGCCCTCGCTGACCGCAACTAAAACACTCGACCAAAAACCCTTCACAGTCCTTCCCTAGGTGGTCCTTCCGACACCTCCTACAGTAGAAGTGTCGCTCTCGGATCCCGTCACCCCTCGGTCCTTGCCCCAGGCCAGGGCGGAAAGCACCTCCACTGTTAGCACCACCCTTCTGAAAGCTTCCTCCTGAACCGGAGCCTCTAGGTCTATGCCTTTTGGGGTCGAATGTACCACCCTCTCCCAGCCTCTTAGAGCGGTCTTGGGCTCCTCGCTGGATGGTCAACACGCGGTAGTGATCAGCTGCACTACTATAGGCTTCACTCAGCGTCCGGAATTTGAACACGACCAGCGCCATACGAGTGTCCAAATTCAGCCCAGTTACAAATCTATCGATCCTGCTCTCCTCTGTGGGGGCCAACGTCAGAGCAAAGCGAGCTAACTCCAAGAAGCGCTTGTGGTACTCCTGCACAGTCCGCGATCCCTGCTTGAGGTGTAGGAACTCTTCCTGCATAGCAGCCTTCACATGCGTGGGATAGAATCGGGCGCGCATCTTGTCTTTAAAGGATTCCCAACCGAAGCCCGCCTCCTGCCTCATTGCCGGCCCTTCATGGACCCACTAGAGATCAGCCTCCTCCTGCAGATAAAAGCTAGCCATCTCCGCTTGCCTGCCCGGTGGACACTCCACCACTTCCAGGATCTTATCGAAGGCCTTTATCCACTCCTCGAGGACCACGGGATCCTCCTGCCCGGCAAAGAAAGGTGGGTGCTGCCCCGCCACCCTCCTAACGAGGTCCGGCTGCCCGCGTTGGTTGTTCTGAACCATCGCGTTACCCAGAAGCTGTGTGATCTGCGTCAGCTGTTGCAGATTTTGCATCAACTGCTCACCGTAAGGCACGTCCTGGAAGTCCTCACGTCGACGAGGTGGTACCATGGTCACTAACGAGAGGGATAACTATGGGAAGACGGGTAGCACTGCGGTCGGCCTTCCCAAACGCGCAAGAAGAAAGTGAGAACAAGCTCACAACAACAGGCAAACAAGGCAAGCAACAACACATCAAGGTATAAACAACTAAAACGAGTCCTCACCGCGCATCCTAGAATTCACACATCCTAGGATTCTCAAACATCTTAGTTTCTACTGATCAAGTCCTAGAGTCTCAAGTATTCAAACCCTAGGATCTCTACTTAGACCTCAACACAGGCTCTGATACCAACTGTGACACCCCAACTTTTCACAAGCTGAGATAGCTAAACTTTAACGCAAAAGCTGTCTATCTCAACTATCAAATATGCATAGCGGAAGCGATTTATAACCTAAAGGGGTATCATGCCACATCTAGGTAAGAAAGCACGGCCTAGATGCACAGGCTAACCAAAGGAACTGAATTGCATATATAATAAATCCTCAAACATGTCTAAAACATCTGAAATCCAAACAAGAGTACATATAGTCTCATCATTGGCACACAGGCCCAAAACACAAGTCTAAAACAACATAACTATGTCTAAGCTGCCTCATATAGATAAGCTCTAGCGTGCTCTCGCTTAGACTTATTGCATTCCTGGAAAACATACAAGAAACCATTAGCAAAAGACTGCTAAGCAACCACCACTCACACCCGCAAGGAAATATAGATATATAATAAGTTTGTAAATAGGTTTACACGCCCATATAGAATATATACACCAACGAAAGCTTAAGGTGGGTTTCCGATATGTGAGAATGGCCGAATTACTTATGGCCCACCGCAAGGACATGGTGCTCAAATGTCTCACTATAGACCGAATTTTTCCTCTCATTTGGATCATGCTTAACAAAGGCGAGATGGTATTAGAGAAGTGGATGAAAGGTTGTCTAGAACCATAATGGAGCTCAAAAACGATAGGGTTAATCTCAAGTACGAGATTACCCAAGAGATTCGAAAAGAGATATCGGGACTACGACAAGAATCCAAAGCCACCCTTTAGACCATTGAGAATCAAATCTCTCAAATTTTCAAAATGATGTTGGATAGGCATTATGGTCAACTCCCGAGCAATACCGAAAACAATCCTAAGGAAAGGGTGAGTGACGTAGTGTAATACCCCATATTTTCCTAACACTATTTTAAATATAAATACATAAAATAAGGGCTTAGTTCCTTATCCTTAATTATTTTAGTAAAATAATTATAGAGCTAATTATTTTGCAATGGGCTCCAAATAAACTATTTTTATAAATTACTATTTTACAACCAAAACACACTAAGCCCATAATCTATGGTTTCTACTATATGTATATGGTACCCAATAAATTATCCTTGGATTAAAAGGATTTAACTCTTAAATTCTCCTAAGTCAATGTAATTATGTCTATGTATTTTATTAAATCCAAATGAGTAGTGTAACACCCCGGCTCGGCTTACCGTACATCCGGAGTAGTTACCGCCACACCTAGAGTGAATTCTATCATCCCTTGACAAACTCCACTCTAGGTGCACAGGCTAAAAGGGAACTCTACTTTACAACAACTACCACCCAACATATTCATATATATATATATATATATATATATCTCAGCTGACTGGGTTTGTCTCCACACACTCCATTGCATGAGGATCCTATTATGAAGTTTGGCTTCTGGCATGCTTTGGAAAGAATTGATTCATGCTTTCTCAAGGTCTGGAACTTGTTGTGGATCTGGCAAATATTGTCTAGGCTTTCAAATATTGCTTGCCTAATCTGCCCAGTTGAAAGATGTGTTATGGATCCATGATTCTTTTTGATAAGTTGATCTGTACTGTCTGCCAGCAGGGGTGGTAAGGATGAAACAAAAGCTTGCTTGAGATTGTTGTCAAATCCCAGAAAATAGAAAACCTTTGTCATCCTTTTGAAGTGTTCCTCTAAGTGCCTTTTCTCATAAGACAGGCACTTCATTCTGAAAAACTCCGTTCTCTTCTGTTCTACTTCATCTTCATGTTTACCCAGAAATATGAAGTAAATCATTGAAACGGCTTCCTGGAGAGGTAGTCCTAAGAACATCATCTTGAATGCCCCATCTGCTTTAGACCACCAATCTTTAAGAATTCCGGTGAACTTTGCTGTAAATTCCATCAGGATTTTGAAAGTATCTCGTTCTACTAGATTCCTGGTAGTCATCCATGTGTGGAACTCAGCAAACTTCTCTCCCCACTTTTCTGGTGATAAATCATCAATTGTAAAGAATTGATAATTTACTCCTTTGTGCATCACCATTTCCGTGGTATTTTCAACACCAAAGTATTCTTCCTCTGTATGACCCATTGGTTGATCAGCAGGTTGTTGAGTTGTGTATCCACCAGTTGATGATTCTGCTGGATCTGCCATAAATGCAGGGTTTTCTGAATCCTGATTAGAAATAGAAAAGGATTCTTCTCCTTCTGGATCTGTATATCCTTCTGATTCTGACTGAGTTGCTTCAGATTGGTAGCCAGATTCTTCTGATATTTCTCCGGCACTATAAGCTTCCATGACTGGTAGGTTTCTCTCAGGTGGGTCTGGGCCTTTGATAACAGAATCAAAAAGATCCTTATCTGTGATTGTTTCATGAAGCATCATTTGGGTCGTATTTGGAGTTGTATTTGGTGGAGGGTACATGTCATTTGATTTTGAGGATATAATTGGCTGGGATGGAGTGGTAGTTTGTTCTGAAATGGTGAAAGGTCTAAAAACTTGCTGGTGTAAAGGGTGAGATGGATTTCTAATTTTCCAAGCAGAGAACAATCTTGTTTGAGAATCAGGTTGGGCTTGAGATGTGGGTAAAGGCAAAGTTGGTTGTGGTGGGGGTTGTGGATACTTTTGTTTAGGCTTACTTCTCCTATGGTACTCATCTAGAATGGAAGAGTCTGTAGGAGGAAACATAGGGTTTCCAGACTGGAACGACGAACTTGTTAAGGAACTGGTTTGGTAAAATGGTGTTGAAGTAGAGGTAGCTGGGTATTTTTGGGGTGTTTCAAACAAATTGGGTTGGTAAGGTTGTTTGGGCCTGATCTCGAATCTCAACTGATCTATCATGCTCCGGATAGAAGCAGTTTCGTTGGCTTGGTACTGAAAATGGGCTTGAAGGGATTGACCATAAGAAGGTCTTTTAAAAGGGATCTGCTCCAATCTTTTCTCCAAAATCTGGATTATCTCTATGAGATATATTATCTTAAAGAGGACCAAAAAATAGAAGAAACACATCTGCCTCTTCTGAATCCATACTCTGCTTTCAATAAAAGAAACCAATCCAATCTTCTAGTTAAATCCCTTAAAGCTATTTACCAGAAAAGGTCTTTAGTTCATAAAGAATACATCTCAGCCTCAGCCATGAGCATATGTCCCATATATTCCACCCACCAAGAACAGTTCATTACTCTTGAAATCCCTGATGAATTCCCGGCCATTTGGAGGAGAGAAGGATATACCCATATCCACTTTGGAGCAATCCGTTTTGCCATAACCTATCATGGCAGAAAGGGTCAACCCGTAGTTGCCAAGCTATGTCTCCTTGATTCCAGGTACTTAGAGTACCAACATGCGTTGATAGCCACTATGGAAGTCACACTTGATTCTGGCACTGTCTGTGCTACTGTTTACCCAAATTTTAACGTATCCTTAGAAGATCCGCATCTTCTAGATATGTTTAAAATTCAAGTCCATATTGTTGGAGCTAAGCATGCTGCGCAAGATGCTATTGAAGCCACTGTCCACTACCAGATGTCTTATCGATTGCAAGACCATGCTTTCGATATGAAAATTCCAGGAGGAGGAGAAGCCCTCATCTTAGTCACTGATGAACAGAGAAATGTTACCTGCACTAAGGTCCCCAGGAGATGTACAAAAGAGGAGTTGATCCAAGTCATCCCTGACACTTGGATATCCAACTATGAGAAGCTGCACCAGAACAGAAGGCCAATCGAATCCAACGAGGCTACCATCAGCAGGCGAAAAGATGGTACCGTTGGAATCTCATTCAATCATGCCCATCTAAAAAGAACAGAATTTCTACCATCCATCAATATGGTAGAAGAGGCTAGAGAAAGACAAGAGGAGCATGTCCAGGAGATCTTTGACTATGACCCAGACGATGATGATGCAGAACCAGTTTTCCTTGGTTACGGAAAAATAGGAATGAGTGAAATTGTTCATTCGTTCGACCAACTTGGTAAACCAGTTTTCTGGTTTAAGGATCCCATCTCAAATCACTGTTTCTTCGATTTGTGTGAAGATGATTGTAAGCAATGCTACCCAACAAAGGAGCCACAGAGGAGACCCAGCTGCAAGCCCTCTAGAAGGAGAAGATCCAGAAGGAAGGATGATAGTGATGATGAAGATTCGCCGTCACCACTACCACCACCTGTGCCCCTGCAAAGAAAAAAGAAAGATCTTAAGTGCTATGAGCAAGAGTACTTAAGAAAGGAGCCCACAATAATTCCAGTTCCACCAGCTATCCCAGCAATGGTGATCTCAGAATCTTATGAGGAGGACTTTCCCCCTTTGGAAAGTTCTCAGAATCCTATGAGGAGGTTCTATGCATGCACCAAAGATCCCAGCTCCTAATGAAGTATTACCAACAGGCCAGTTAAGAGGACAACCATCCATTGAGCAGACTTTAAATTGGCAAACGGAGAACGCCTTAGCTCAAAACCGCACCCTCAAATCAATTTCCAACAATCTTGTTGAGCTAAGCCACAAATCTGGAGAATACTATTCAAAGATTGACTCAAGAATCCAGATTTTGGAGAAAAGATTGGAGCAGATCCCTTTTGAAAGACCTTTTTATGGTCAATCCCTTCAAGCCCATTTTCAGTACCAAGCCAACGAAACTGCTTCTATCCGGAGCATGATAGATCAGTTGAGATCCGAGATCAGGCCCAAACAACCTTACCAACCCAATTTGTTTGAAACACCCCAAACATACCCAGCTACCTCTACTCCAACACCATTTTACCAAACCAGTTCCTTAACAAGTTCGTCGTTCCAGTCTGGAAACCCTATGTTTCCTCCTACTGACTCTTCCATTCTAGATGAGTACCATAGGAGAAGTAAGCCTGACTCTTCCATTCTAGATGAGTACCATAGGAGAAGTAAGCCTAAATCTTCCATTCTAGATGAGTACCATAGGAGAAGTAAGCCTAAACAAAAGTATCCACAACCCCCACATAGGAGAAGTAAGCCTAAACAAAAGTATCCACAACCCCCACCACAACCAACTTTGCCTTTACCCACATCTCAAGTCCAACCTGATTCTCAAACAAGATTGTTCTCTGCTTGGAAAATTAGAAATCCATCTCACCCTTTACACCAGCAAGTTTTTAGACCTTTCACCATTTCAGAACAAACTACCACTCCATCCCAGCCAATTATATCCTCAAAATCAAATGACATGTACCCTCCACCAAATACAACCCCAAATACGACCCAAATGATGCTTCATGAAACAATCACAGATAAGGATCTTTTTGATTCTGTTATCAAAGGCCCAGACCTACCTGAGAGAAACCTACCAGTCATGGAAGCTTATAGTGCCGGAGAAATATCAGAAGAATCTGGCTACCAATCTGAAGCAACTCAGTCAGAATCAAGAGGATATACAGATCCAGAAGGAGAAGAATCCTTTTCTATTTCTAATCAGGATTCAGAAAACCCTGCATTTATGGCAGATCTAGCAGAATCATCAACTGGTGGATACACAACTCAACAACCTGCTGATCAACCAATGGGTCATACAGAGGAAGAATACTTTGGTGTTGAAAATACCACGGAAATGGTGATGCACAAAGGAGTAAATTATCAATTCTTTACAATTGATGATTTATCACCAGAAAAGTGGGGAGAGAAGTTTGCTGAGTTCCACACATGGATGACTACCAGGAATCTAGTAGAACGAGATACTTTCAAAATCCTGATGGAATTTACAGCAAAGTTCACCGGAATTCTTAAAGATTGGTGGTCTAAAGCAGATGGGGCATTCAAGATTATGTTCTTAGGACTACCTCTCCAGGAAGCCGTTTCAATGATTTACTTCATATTTCTGGGTAAACATGAAGATGAAGTAGAATAGAAGAGAACAGAGTTTTTCAGAATGAAGTGCCTGTCTTATGAGAAAAGGCACTTAGAGGAACACTTCAAAAGGATGACAAAGGTTTTCTATTTTCTGGGATTTGACAACAATCTCAAGCAAGCTTTTGTTTCATCCTTACCACCCCTGCTGGCAGACAGTACAGATCAACTTATCAAAAAGAATCATGGATCCATAACACATCTTTCAACTGGGCAGATTAGGCAAGCAATATTTGAAAGCCTAGACAATATTTGCCAGATCCACAAGTTCCAGACCTTGAGAAAGCATGAATCAATTCTTTCCAAAGCATGCCAGAAGCCAAACCTCATAATAGGATCCTCATGCAATGGAGTGTGTGGAGACAAACCCAGAGTAAGAAGGAGAAATTTCACTCGTTTCAGGAAGAATCCTCAAAACACCAGAAGAATCGGATGGAAGCCAAGGAGGAGATATTTCAGAAAATCCCAGAACCAGAAAGCACAACCAAAAAAGAGAGGAAATAAAGCATCTAACAAATGCTTTGTTTGTGGAAAGCCAGGACACTACGCCAAAGATTGCAAGGACAAGCAAGCGGCTAAAATGATATCGGAAGTCATGTCTCTTATTGATGACGATATCGCCGAAGAAGACCTGGATGGCTATCTCAGCCCAGAAGACGAACCTTCAGCAGAAACAATCTTTTCCATAGAAGATGAAGTTCCGGAAGAGGATTTTATCTCATACAATTTTGGGATAACAGAAGATGAAGAGTTCAAAGCACCCCATGTGAAAGTACAGATCAAGCACCGGTTAAGCAAGCCATTCGATGCCATAGCCCTTGTTGATACTGGAGCTCAGTTCTCAATGATGAACCCAAAGCTGTTACCTCAAGAGGCATGGAGACCATCCCAGAAACGTCTTACATCAGCATCTGGATATGATTTTGATGCAAGATTGGAGACGAAGGAACCATTGGAGATTAGCATACTTCCTAACTGCAAGATTCAAATTCATGTTCTTGGATGTGGCCTTCCAAGAAGGGATTTGCTATTAGGATTTGATGCTTTCAAGATGATGAATGTATTGGTTCAATCACGAGGAATTAGCAAAGGCCCCTACTTCAAGCCCTATGAAGAAGATTACAGAATGTGGCAACTCAACTTCATGGATACCATCACCCAGATCAAACAACAACTGGTGGAGCAATTATGTGCAAACTCTCATGACGAATTCATGAAGAAACACAGTAAGCCCCTATGGACCAGAGAAGAGTTCTTTATTGAACTTCCATTCAAAGAAGGAAAGGTGATCAACCCCACCAAAGCCAGCCACTCAGGAATGAATCCTCAACATCTCAAAATGGCGGTTCAAGAGTGTAAGGAGTTGCAGAAGTTAGGACTAATCACAGAATCCAAGTCCTCATGGGCATGTGAAGCATTCTATGTGAACAAGCGAGCAGAACAAACAAGGGGAAAGTTACGACTTGTTATCAACTATCAACCCTTGAATCAATGTCTCAAAGATGTCAAATTTCCATTACCAAGGAGATCTATGATGTTCTCATATCTCCCAGGAGCCCAATGGTTTTCAAAGTTCGATCTCAAAGCAGGATTTTGGCAGATAGGAATCAAGCCAGAAGAAAGATACAAGACAGCTTTTTGTATCCCAGGATATCATCTTGAATGGAAGGTAATGCCTTTTGGTCTCAAAATTGCACCCAGTGAATTCCAGAAAGTAATGACCAAGATCTTTGAGCCAATTCTTGACAAAGCCCTCATTTACATCGATGATATCTTACTATTCAGTAAGACCATGGAGGAACACATCCAGCTGATCAGACAATTCATGGAGATATGCCAAAAATTTGGAATCATGTTATCCGAAAAGAAGATGTTACTAGCCCAACAGAAGATCCAGTTTTTAGGCATGGATATTGACCAGGGAAAGTTTCAACCAGGAAGGCATATTGCTCAAGAGTTACTCAAATTTCCTGATGAAAACCTCACAAAGCAGCAAGTTCAACAATTTCTTGGTATAATTAATTATATCCGAGATTTTGTTCCCAACATAGCCCCTCATGTTAGCACTCTCACCAAGATGTTGAAAAGGTCACCACCAAAATGGAGCATAGAACAAACCAAGGCAATCCGATGGATGAAGGAGCACACTAAGGAATTACCACAATTGCACATTCCAGCAGGTGAAGGACTCAGAATTCTACAAACAGATGCCAGTGATTACTATTGGGGAGCAATACTCCTACAGGAAGTCAAAGGAAAGAGGCTTGTTTGCGGCTACTCCAGTGGTAGATTCAAAGATGCAGAACTTCATTACCACTCCACTTATAAAGAGATTTTAGCCGTGAAAAATGGAATTAAAAAATTTAATTTTCATTTGATCGGTTATAAGTTTCTTATTGTGTTAGACATGTCAGCTTTTCCAAAAATGTTGCAATTCAAGAGGAAAGAAATTCCACAAGCTCAAGCTCTAAGATGGCAACAATGGTTTTCCAGATACAACTATGATGTTCGCCATATTCCAGGAAAGAAGAATGTGGTTGCAGATTTTTTATCCAGACCACAATAGATTCCTCAACTCCAGTTCCAGTCCAAGCTCTATGAAGTCTATATGTTCAATGAAGGAAGTTCCAGCCAGAGCACTTCATCAAATGCAGATTTTCCACCAGACATTGATGTCAACCAGTTCCCATGGAGCCATGAATACCTTGAAGAAAGAAGAACAGATTGGGAAGTCAGATTGTTCAGATACTATGGAGGTCATATGCTACAACCATATGGTATTCACCCTAAATATCCATTTGCTCAAATCTTTATTGCTCAGGTTCAAGATTGGCCAGAAGAGTTAAATTGGATATTTTGGTATTTATGCCATGAATATCATATTTTAATGGAGTTCCACAGGCCTAGCTTAAGAAAAGAGTTAGATCTTTCTGTTGAGAAAGATTTAATAAAATTCTTAACTTGGTTTTATCCATTAAAATACTGGAAGAAGTTATGCCAAGATGGTCCAAAATTCTTCACAGTGCATCTGCATAGAGAAGTCACAGCATGGGTATCCAGATTTTTAGAAGGACATGCAGAACCATTTATGAAGATTTATGAGCAGCACATGGAATCTATCATAGTCCGAGAAGAAGACTATCCAGAATTTCAGAGGTACATTTTCGCCCAGAACAAGGTCATTCCAAAAGAAATTTGGCCCAGAGAAGGGATTCAGCCAGATGTAAGACAAGATGATGAGATCTACCATGAAAGGATCAAGTCAGCAAAAAACCAGTACTACTATGAGCTAAACCAGACTCAGAAGGAAGATATCTGGTCACAAGACCCTTGGAACTTTGATGATATAGATTCAGTGCTTGAAGAAGTTGAAAAGATTGAGAAAGCTTATGCTCAAAAGTCTCAAAAGAAAAGGCCAGAACACAAGAGCCAGTGGAACAAGGATGTTTGGAGAACAAAGAGAAGGCAATCTGGTATGGATAGGCAAGAATGGGTTAACTACATGGGTTACCCCAGCTACTCTGGCTACTCCACAGAAAGCGACACAGCATCAGACGAAGACTCCGTAATGGATCTTCAATTTCATGGAGAATGGATGGTCATGAAGACAAAGCAACCAGATTGGAACCCACAAAACTGGAAAAGAAAGAGATTCATGAGTGAAGGATAAGATTTGATCTTATCTCTCCAGCAAAGCCCCAGCAAAGCAAATCTCATCTGCAACAAAAGATCTTATCTTCAAAGATAAGATCCCCGTCCTGACAGGGTCATGTCAGCTTTATCTTATCAGTTTGGCGTGTTGTATGAATTATTAGACAACTTTATTAAAAGGTAGCTTTACTTTATGTCAAGAAGGCCATCACACTTTGTCGGCCACATGTATTGTAATAATTGTAAACAGCTGTATTGTATTTCGAGAACCATCCTTGATCCCTATAAAAGGAGGTTCAGTTTGCTTTGTAAAATATCGCAGTTTGAAATATAAAATTTCCCAGTTTGCAAAATATCATGAGTTTCTAAGTTTTTTTAGTTAAAGGTTTTGAANTCTACAGGAAGTCAAAGGAAAAAGGCTTGTTTGCGGCTACTCCAGTGGTAGATTCAAAGAGGCAGAACTTCATTACCACTCCACTTATAAAGAGATTTTAGCCGTGAAAAATGGAATTAAAAAATTTAATTTTCATTTGATCGGTTATAAGTTTCTTATTGTGTTAGACATGTCAGCTTTTCCAAAAATGTTGCAATTCAAGAGGAAAGAAATTCCACAAGCTCAAGCTCTAAGATGGCAACAATGGTTTTCCAGATACAACTATGATGTTCGCCATATTCCAGGAAAGAAGAATGTGGTTGCAGATTTTTTATCCAGACCACAATAGATTCCTCAACTCCAGTTCCAGTCCAAGCTCTATGAAGTCTATATGTTCAATGAAGGAAGTTCCAGCCAGAGCACTTCATCAAATGCAGATTTTCCACCAGACATTGATGTCAACCAGTTCCCATGGAGCCATGAATACCTTGAAGAAAGAAGAACAGATTGGGAAGTCAGATTGTTCAGATACTATGGAGGTCATATGCTACAACCATATGGTATTCACCCTAAATATCCATTTGCTCAAATCTTTATTGCTCAGGTTCAAGATTGGCCAGAAGAGTTAAATTGGATATTTTGGTATTTATGCCATGAATATCATATTTTAATGGAGTTCCACAGGCCTAGCTTAAGAAAAGAGTTAGATCTTTCTGTTGAGAAAGATTTAATAAAATTCTTAACTTGGTTTTATCCATTAAAATACTGGAAGAAGTTATGCCAAGATGGTCCAAAATTCTTCACAGTGCATCTGCATAGAGAAGTCACAGCATGGGTATCCAGATTTTTAGAAGGACATGCAGAACCATTTATGAAGATTTATGAGCAGCACATGGAATCTATCATAGTCCGAGAAGAAGACTATCCAGAATTTCAGAGGTACATTTTCGCCCAGAACAAGGTCATTCCAAAAGAAATTTGGCCCAGAGAAGGGATTCAGCCAGATGTAAGACAAGATGATGAGATCTACCATGAAAGGATCAAGTCAGCAAAAAACCAGTACTACTATGAGCTAAACCAGACTCAGAAGGAAGATATCTGGTCACAAGACCCTTGGAACTTTGATGATATAGATTCAGTGCTTGAAGAAGTTGAAAAGATTGAGAAAGCTTATGCTCAAAAGTCTCAAAAGAAAAGGCCAGAACACAAGAGCCAGTGGAACAAGGATGTTTGGAGAACAAAGAGAAGGCAATCTGGTATGGATAGGCAAGAATGGGTTAACTACATGGGTTACCCCAGCTACTCTGGCTACTCCACAGAAAGCGACACAGCATCAGACGAAGACTCCGTAATGGATCTTCAATTTCATGGAGAATGGATGGTCATGAAGACAAAGCAACCAGATTGGAACCCACAAAACTGGAAAAGAAAGAGATTCATGAGTGAAGGATAAGATTTGATCTTATCTCTCCAGCAAAGCCCCAGCAAAGCAAATCTCATCTGCAACAAAAGATCTTATCTTCAAAGATAAGATCCCCGTCCTGACAGGGTCATGTCAGCTTTATCTTATCAGTTTGGCGTGTTGTATGAATTATTAGACAACTTTATTAAAAGGTAGCTTTACTTTATGTCAAGAAGGCCATCACACTTTGTCGGCCACATGTATTGTAATAATTGTAAACAGCTGTATTGTATTTCGAGAACCATCCTTGATCCCTATAAAAGGAGGTTCAGTTTGCTTTGTAAAATATCGCAGTTTGAAATATAAAATTTCCCAGTTTGCAAAATATCATGAGTTTCTAAGTTTTTTTAGTTAAAGGTTTTGAAGGGCAGCAGTATGGATTCAGAAGGGGCAGGTGGGTTTCTTCTATTTTTTGGTCCTCTTTAAGATAATTTATCTCATAGAGATAATCCATCTTAGAAGAGAGAGATTTTTTGAAATGAGGTTTTTCTAATGAAAAAGAAGAACGGCTAGGTACAATAGATGTGGATGTAGAAGCTGAAGAGGAAGACATATTTAGGAAATATGAAGGTTTTGAATAAAGAGATATGGCTGGCTCTGATACCAAATCGGGAGTCTCTAAAAGCAGTGGAGAATTAGGACCAAAGGTGAGAGAAAACTAAAAGCCTCTCCGGGGCATGACAACAAGACTCTCAAACCACTTCCTAACTTCTCTACATGTTAGAGATTACTTGAGACTTAGCAGGAACATAACCATAAATCTA
>NC_044929.1:10963493-10966328 GCF_003576645.1 Ipomoea triloba | reverse complement strand
CAGTTTGCAAAATATCATGAGTTTCTAAGTTTTTTTAGTTAAAGGTTTTGAATAGATTTATGGTTATGTTCCTGCTAAGTCTCAAGTAATCTCTAACATGTAGAGAAGTTAGGAAGTGGTTCGAGAGTCTTGTTGTGATGCCCCGGAAGAGGCTTTTAGTTTTCTCTCACCTTTGGGGTCCTAATTCTCCACTGCTTTTAGAGACTCCCCGATTTGGTATCAGAGCCAGCCATATCTCTTTATTCAAAACATTCATATTTCCTAAATATGTCTTCCTCTTCAGCTTCTACATCCACATCTATTGTACCTAGCCGTTCTTCTTTTTCATTAGAAAAACCTCATTTCAAAAAATATCTCTCTTCTAAGATGGATTATCTCTATGAGATAAATTATCTTAAAGAGGACCAAAAAATAGAAGAAACCCATCTGCCTCTTCTGAATCCATACTCTGCTTTCAATAAAAGAAACCAATCTAATCTTCTAGTTAAATCCCTTAAAGCTATTTACCAGAAAAGGTCTTTAGTTCCCAAAGAATACATCTCAGCCTCAGCCATGAGCAGATGTCCCATATATTCCACCCACCAAGAACAGTTCATTACTCTTGAAATCCCTGATGAATTCCCGGCCATTTGGAGGAGAGAAGGATATACCCATATCCACTTTGGAGCAATCCGTTTTGCCATAACCTATCATGGCAGAAAGGGTCAACCCGTAGTTGCCAAGCTATGTCTCCTTGTGTAATACCCCGTATTTTATTAACATTATTATTTTATCCTAAGGTATTGACATACATGAGTTATGATCTCCCGATACTTCAAATGAATTTTTATAAGTAAGTATAGTTGTTATTAAGCTGCGATCGTATGTGCCGGTCACGAACCGTAAAATTTTTGGGGGACGAATTTTCAGCTCGGATTTCTTTGGAAATGGATGATTAGGCATATATGACTAAGTATGAACTTCCTGCTTAGTTAAGTTGAAATTGGATGAGCTATAAGGGTCGAAATTTATTTCTGATCGTACTTCGCGAAATTTCGCAATGTACTGAACCTAGCCCATTTTGGGAGCTTTTGACTGGAATAAAATTTTGGTGTCGGAAATTATTCTTTCTGGATTATTTTCTACCGAAACTTTATCTGTTTGGACCACAACTGATATGTTGTGGAGATATTTTATTAATATTATTATTATATATAATTGGATAAGCATCCCACATATTATATTTTATTATTATAATTATTATTATTATTATTATTATTGTTGTTATTATTATTATTATTATTAAATATATTATTACGTATATGTATATATGTAAGGGATAAGATTGAGCAAGTCACATTTCTTCATTTCCATTTCTTCATTTCGTCTTCACCCTCATTTCCGTAAGAGAGAGAGAGAGAGAGAGAGAGAGAGAGAGAGAGAGAGNCAGTTTGCAAAATATCATGAGTTTCTAAGTTTTTTTAGTTAAAGGTTTTGAATAGATTTATGGTTATGTTCCTGCTAAGTCTCAAGTAATCTCTAACATGTAGAGAAGTTAGGAAGTGGTTCGAGAGTCTTGTTGTGATGCCCCGGAAGAGGCTTTTAGTTTTCTCTCACCTTTGGTCCTAATTCTCCACTGCTTTTAGAGACTCCCCGATTTGGTATCAGAGCCAGCCATATCTCTTTATTCAAAACATTCATATTTCCTAAATATGTCTTCCTCTTCAGCTTCTACATCCACATCTATTGTACCTAGCCGTTCTTCTTTTTCATTAGAAAAACCTCATTTCAAAAAATATCTCTCTTCTAAGATGGATTATCTCTATGAGATAAATTATCTTAAAGAGGACCAAAAAATAGAAGAAACCCATCTGCCTCTTCTGAATCCATACTCTGCTTTCAATAAAAGAAACCAATCTAATCTTCTAGTTAAATCCCTTAAAGCTATTTACCAGAAAAGGTCTTTAGTTCCCAAAGAATACATCTCAGCCTCAGCCATGAGCAGATGTCCCATATATTCCACCCACCAAGAACAGTTCATTACTCTTGAAATCCCTGATGAATTCCCGGCCATTTGGAGGAGAGAAGGATATACCCATATCCACTTTGGAGCAATCCGTTTTGCCATAACCTATCATGGCAGAAAGGGTCAACCCGTAGTTGCCAAGCTATGTCTCCTTGTGTAATACCCCGTATTTTATTAACATTATTATTTTATCCTAAGGTATTGACATACATGAGTTATGATCTCCCGATACTTCAAATGAATTTTTATAAGTAAGTATAGTTGTTATTAAGCTGCGATCGTATGTGCCGGTCACGAACCGTAAAATTTTTGGGGGACGAATTTTCAGCTCGGATTTCTTTGGAAATGGATGATTAGGCATATATGACTAAGTATGAACTTCCTGCTTAGTTAAGTTGAAATTGGATGAGCTATAAGGGTCGAAATTTATTTCTGATCGTACTTCGCGAAATTTCGCAATGTACTGAACCTAGCCCATTTTGGGAGCTTTTGACTGGAATAAAATTTTGGTGTCGGAAATTATTCTTTCTGGATTATTTTCTACCGAAACTTTATCTGTTTGGACCACAACTGATATGTTGTGGAGATATTTTATTAATATTATTATTATATATAATTGGATAAGCATCCCACATATTATATTTTATTATTATAATTATTATTATTATTATTATTATTGTTGTTATTATTATTATTATTATTAAATATATTATTACGTATATGTATATATGTAAGGGATAAGATTGAGCAAGTCACATTTCTTCATTTCCATTTCTTCATTTCGTCTTCACCCTCATTTCCGTAAGAGAGAGAGAGAGAGAGAGAGAGAG
>NC_044929.1:10870070-10957995 GCF_003576645.1 Ipomoea triloba | reverse complement strand
ATCCCTGACACTTGGATATCCAACTATGAGAAGCTGCACCAGAACAGAAGGCCAATCGAATCCAACGAGGCTACCATCAGCAGGCGAAAAGATGGTACCGTTGGAATCTCATTCAATCATGCCCATCTAAAAAGAACAGAATTTCTACCATCCATCAATATGGTAGAAGAGGCTAGAGAAAGACAAGAGGAGCATGTCCAGGAGATCTTTGACTATGACCCAGACGATGATGATGCAGAACCAGTTTTCCTTGGTTACGGAAAAACAGGAATGAGTGAAATTGTTCATTCGTTCGACCAACTTGGTAAACCAGTTTTCTGGTTTAAGGATCCCATCTCAAATCACTGTTTCTTCGATTTGTGTGAAGATGATTGTAAGCAATGCTACCCAACAAAGGAGCCACAGAGGAGACCCAGCTGCAAGCCCTCTAGAAGGAGAAGATCCAGAAGGAAGGATGATAGTGATGATGAAGATTCGCCGTCACCACTACCACCACCTGTGCCCCTGCAAAGAAAAAAGAAAGCTCTTAAGTGCTATGAGCAAGAGTACTTAAGAAAGGAGCCCACAATAATTCCAGTTCCACCAGCTATCCCAGCAATGGTGATCTCAGAATCCTATGAGGACTTTCCCCCTTTGGAAAGTTTTCAGCGAGGAGGTTCTATGCATGCACCAAAGATCCCAGCTCCTAATGAAGTATTACCAACAGGCCAGTTAAGAGGACAACCATCCATTGAGCAAACTTCATAGATCTGCCCATTGGGCCAAAAATACAAGTTTCGAGTTGTTCACGACCCTACTGGTCAGGTTTAGAAACCACTATGGTTACAAAAAGGAACATTTACACAAAAGAGCTACCCAGGGCGCTTCTTAAGGGTACATCACCTATTCTATCTGACGGTACACTGGACCGGTGTACGTGCACCACACCACATGCCATTCACCCTCAAACCAGGTAAGGTGGTCCAAAAAGCGACACGTGACATTCTCCATGGACCACTCGGCCCATGTCTCCGGAGGACTTGGGTCCTAGAGGTAGGGGTAGTGAATGATGAACTCTAGGGGATTACTTCCCTTTAACACTTCAATAGGATAAAAGCCGAAACGAGCTTGGACTTCGTCAGAGTAATTAGCTAGACCATCAGGGACGGGAGAACTATCTGAACCAAGAGGGTTAACTGGAACAGGAGCAGCGTAACCAGGTGCATAAGGGTCGGCACCGTCTATGAACTGTACATACATGTCATAATCCATCCCTCGACACACATACTCCGGCGAACCCTTGGAGTTCACCGGGCTACATGAACCCACACTAGATGACGTCTGTTATTTTACACAATGAAGTGTAGTTAGCACGACGGCTAAGTAAGGAAATCCATGGGTCACTCAAAACTAAACAAAGGTTTTGCAATATAGACATTGGAAAGCTTTATAACTTTACCCATTGGTTGAGACCCTACCTGCAACCAAGTTATCAACTGTGGCTTGTACAAGTAGTGAATATGAATTGAAACAACATTATGAAATCTCATCCCTCTTCGACGAGGTCTCGTAATAATCCTTTACTCACTAAGGAATTCATTACTTGACACGTCATTAATCGTGTAAGATTAGAATTTTAGTCTTTCCAGACTAGTTTATTCAACCTTTCATCACAAGGAATTTCCACCAGATTTCATCTCAAGGAGAGAGTATTCATCAGCATGCTTTGGTGCTCAAATATTCATTACATCTTTCTTTAGCTTAGTTGTAGAGTAACTATATTCTCATATTCAAATTTCACTTAGTTTCTTCTTAGAAAGCGTGAGGCCTTTGGAGTTTCCTCCTTCTTTCTTTTGTTTTGACCACTTGGATCTTGACTCGGGTTCAGTGGTCATTCCCCAATCTAACACGGATCCCCTGTACTTATAGGATCGTTAGAATGATTCCTGGCTGGCCTAACTAGGTTCATTAAAACGACACCTACCCGAACTTTATTGGAGTAACTATACTTTAAGTGTGCACACCCCCATAGGATTACCTCGTCCTATGAGTTATACAGTACTCGGCGAATAGACTTCGCCCATAAGTATGAATGGATCATACAACATAACAACCACTGGGAAATGGCACTTTCAGCCACACTTTATCCCGTAGGCTAATTAAGGTCCTCCTCAACTTACTAGAAACTAAGGTTTTTAAAGACATTTATTCTTTCTTTCTTTCCTTGAATCAATTAGCATTTTTAGATATACATTATGCTCAAGTCCAATACTTGAAACCGGTTAACACTTTAACCAATGTCAAGAGTTTCCTTTCTTAAGACACTTTGATAGTACATTAATTACCATCCAACGTGGTAATTAAGCGTAACGATCATGAATTTTCCAGTATCACATTTCATACGTACGTAACATACAACACACACACACACACACACACACACACACACACACACACACACATATATATATATATATATATATATATATATATATATATATATATATATATATTGTGAAGAGATTATATTATATATATATATATGGTATATGTGCCGTACGTATATATATAAATGTTGCGAGGTGTTATGTTATATATATATATATATATATATATATATATATATATATATATGTATATATTACACACAGTTGTACATATAATCATGTATATAATATAACACTTTCCTGGTGCATATATATATTTTTCCTACATAAGCATGATATATACATATATAAATTTCTATTCAAATGTGGATGCGCCTTCCCGTGCGGCCGTGCGGTTTACACCACTCAATGTTAAGAAAGGCACCACTCAATGTTACGAAATGCACCACTTTTGTGTGGTGAATTTCTTAATATTGAGTGGTGCATTTGAATGGTGCATTTCGTAACATTGAGTGATGCATTTCTTAACATTGAGTGGTGCATTTCTTAACATTGAGTGGTGTAAACCGCACGGCCGCACGGGAAGGCGCGGCCACACCTGAACATGACCCTATATATATATATATATATGTATGTATGTATGTATATATATATATGTATACATACAAAACACTCATACCGTGAATATATGTACATACTTACAAAATATAACATTCATATAACCTATGTATGCATGCATTATCTACGAACATGTATACAACAAATTTTGAAGTCCATAGAGTGGTTACATAGGTTTAGTACGAAATCCTCAAGATTGACACATAATTTCCAACATAGAACTCCTAATTTCATAATTCAACTTATCAATTGTCTAATTTCAAGTGACAATGACCGACTTAAGGGATTCCTTACCTCACAAGTGTATAATATCACCGTACCGAAAAACCCTAGGTAGAATACACCACCACAACAACATATTTAAGAAATCTTTACCTACAATCAAGTTCTAGGGAAGAAATCAAGACTTTTTAACCGAATAAAATTAGAATTTTACCGAAGGATGATCAACTTTGTGAAGAAGCTTGGCTATGGAATTCGTTGCTCAAGGTTGAAGATGAAGTTCTCCTCTCCCACTTTTCTCTCTTAAAGTTTCGGCCAATGGGTGGAAATGGAAAACAAACCCAATAAAATCTACTCTTTTAATATTTTAATAAGGGTATGTGGCTAATTAAAGTGACACTTGTCAATTTCTTGTGGTAGATCATGGAAAAATATCTTTGGCTTATCCGAACTTGATCCTATCATTAAATCCTAAAATCGGACAATTTTCGGTACATTGCGAAATACAGCGATACCAAGGTTGTAATAAATTTTCACTCTCATCGGTTAATGTAACCCCTCGTCTTTTCGAATAAGATTAAGGTTCGAGAAATATGTCTTTAAGCTATGACATTCCTGAGATGAGTGACCGATGCGTCAAAAGGATTTTTATAATGAAATATAGTTATTATTAAGCTGCGATCGTTCGTGCCGGTCACGAACCGTAAATTTTCGAGGACGAATTTTCAGCTCGGATTTCCTAGGAAAAAATTTTCGAGGACGAATTTTCAGCTCGGATTTCCTAGGAAATGGACTATTAAGCATATTATGACTAAGTATGAACTTCCTGCTTAGTTAAGTTGAATTTGGACGGAGTATAAGGGTCAAAATTTATTTCTGATCGTAATTTGGACGGAGTATAAGGGTCAAAATTTATTTCTGATCGTACACCGCGAAATTCCCGCAGTGAACTGAACCTAGCCCAATTTGGAGCTTTAAATTCCCGCAGTGAACTGAACCTAGCCCAATTTGGAGCTTTTGACTGGAATAAATTTGTGGTTTCAAGAAATATTCTATTTAAATTATTTTCTACCAAAAATTCATCTGTTTTGACCCCGAACTGTCTAAATTGAGATATTTTCTTAAAGTTACCAATAGGAATTTGACATGTGTCACCCAATTGTGATCCCAAAAATTTTATCTTGATTTATAAAGACTTTTCTCCTCCCATTTTGGCCATTTGGCCGAAATAATCACAAGGGAAAAGGGAAGAGAAATTTCCATCATCTTCTTCATCCAAGCTTCAACCACCATAGCTAATTCCTTCACACCTCTTCAATTTATTCGGTAAATCGTTAATTTTATTCGGTAGATAGTCTTATATTCCTCTCTAGATTCATAATCTAAGTTTAGATTTCCTAAATTGTGTTGTTATGATGTTGGATTCTGGTCTAGGGTTTCAAGAAGAATTTGGGGGAAATCACTCAAAGACTCTTTCTAAGGATTTTAGTAGCTAATTGAGGTAAGGAATTCCCTTAAGTTGGTTTAGTCACTTGAAATTAGATAATTGATTATTTGGTTGAAATATGGTGTTTTTGAGCTTTGGAAATATTTTTTTTATACATGTTCATAGCTTGGATATGCATGTATATGTTATATTTATGTTCATATGAGCTTATACTTGTGAGAATAGTGAAAGGAAATCAGGGTAGATTCTGGCAGTAACTTCCGAGATTTATTGGGAAAAATTGGTATGGTATTTTGATCCTATTTTTTTTAGACATGTAGTTCTATAAGTGTAGAACCCGCATATAAAATTTCATAATGATCGGAGTAGTGGAAGTATGGTTTTCGAATTTTTCTCCAAAACTGGTCCAGAGAGAGAAAAATTCCGGACAGCACACTGCCAAGGGCAAAGATGGAATTTTCTGTGTTTATTCACGGAGCAAAATGACCAAAAATTTTTACGGACATCAAGTACTGTAAGTTGGGATTCTACCATAAAAATTTCAAGTGAAAAAGAGTTCGGGAACTATTTTTACCGGCTCAATCTTTCGGACTGCGCCAAGCTGAATTTTCTGAATTATGCTTAGTATGATTATTGATGTGTTAATGATAATTGTGAGTGTGTGTAATATATATATGATGTGTGCGTGTGGTATATATATACTGTATATGTATGTGTGTGATATATTTATATATATGAAAATAGTATTACATATTTATATATATTGGATGTGTAGCATAACCTACGTATGTGTATATAAGTAATATATACATATTATATATGGTATGAGTATTAAGTATATATATATGTGGTATGTATATATATATACGTGTAATGTGTGTATTATAATATATGTACATATATGAGTATGTATGTATATTTAAATGGAGTGTTGTAATATGTATATATTTGGTATGTGTACCTTAAGTGAATATGCATAAATATGTGGAAAGTGTTAGGCTTATGTGGTATGCATATATACAAATGTGTAGTGTGATGATGGAAAATGTTTTGAGAAAGATGTTTTGAGAGACGAGACTTGTGAACCAAGTTGAGAATGGTAATTGTTTTCAAAATGGGGACTTGATTTTGTGGAAAATGTCCAAAAATGATTTTGACTCAAGGAAGATGAGAAAGGAAGGAAAATGTTTTCAAAACCTTAGTTTCAGGAAGTCAAAGAGGACCTTGTCATTTATATTACCTCGGGCTATAGTACCGATGGTTTTCTTCAATATATGTACAGTTGTCTCTATGTCACTTCGTCAGGCGTAGGGAGTCTCTGCGTCACTCAGTCAGGCGCAGGGGAGTTTTCTATATCACTCAGTCAGGCGTAGGCCGTGGGGGTGTGCGCACTTAAGTATAGATACTCATGTCATTTTCGGGTTGGTATCAGCTTTATGGACCTAGGTGGGGCCAAACTAGGGACCATAATGATGAACCTTCGTCCAAGGGATCACGAATGAGACTTGGGGTAGGACCGTAATCCCCATGTCCAGATCCGATTTCGGTCTAGTCAAAGAAACTTGTATCCTCAATAAGGTCTCTTGCTTCTAGTCAGAAACTAAGTAGCGTTTTCGTAATTAAAGACAACTAGAGGTCATAATTGCGGCAATGACATATGTAATAGACATGGCTAGTGCTGAAAACCTAGCCTGAATGAAAATTAAGTCAAAGGCAACCTAGTTTGATGAACTAGGAAATTTGAGTAAGGAAATGTGTTGTGACTTATATACTCATTATATTCTTGTAATTATATGGCATTAACTGTTGATTTCAGTTATGAAAGACCTGGACACCATATTTGGTAATGTGTATTTACCTTTATGAAATATTTGTCAAAACTTTTACCTGATGGAAGTGACAAATGGATTACCTTACTTAGCCGTCGTGCTAACTACACTTCACCGTGTACGTCATTTCAGATGTCATCCAGTGAGGGATCCTGTAGCCCGGCAAACACTCCTGATCATGTTTGCCCGGGACCTACTTTTGTTGGTCAGATTCTGCATGACACGTCGGGCAGAGACCCGTATTCTCCACCCTATTCTCAAGGCTACTCTCCAGGCTATACTCCAGCATCCCCTGACTATACTCCAGCAACCCCAGTCAGCCCAGTAAATATCTTTTGGTAACCTTAGTTTTGGCTGACTCTAGTCTGTTAGGTTGTGGAGGACCCGGAGTTTGTAATGACAGCCCGTCGGGCAAACTCTTGTAGATATCTTTTGATATTAATATATATATATATACCTAAAATATTATATTTTGATGTTTGGGGTGTTGATGTTGAGTGAAATTTCTTTTAGCCTGTGCACTGAGAGTGGAAGTTTTATCAAAGAGGTGATAGAATTCACTCTAAGTGTGGCGATAGCACCCGGTTTTCTGTTGATATGATGTATAAGCTTCCGCATAGCACCCGGTTTTCTGTTGATATGATGTATAAGCTTCCGCAGAGCACCCGGTTTTCTGTTGATATGATGTATAAGCTTCCGCAGCGCACCCGGTTTTCTGTTGATATGATGTATAAGCTTCCGCAGCGTTTATTACGGATTTCGTGATAAGTGTAAGTCTTGAGAACCGGGGTGTTACAGTTAATCTAATTTAAACTTAACTAAGTAGGAAGTTCATGGTTAATGGTATAGTGCATACAGTCCACTTCCTAGAGCAATCTGAACTGAACACATGTTCCTAAAATTTTTACGGTTCGTGACCGGCACGCATGATCTTATTATTAACAATTCTAACTCGCAAAATCGTCTTAAAGTATCTACTGAACATAACCCATGTATGTCAATGCCTAATTTTTTTTTTTTTCGAACACTAGACTTATTGGAATGAGTGGAGGGTTACAGTCTACCCTCCTTAAGAATGGTTTCGTCCCAAAAACTTCCTTCTTAGCATCTTAAGGTTTCAAGGTAGACCACTACTTACTTCCTTTTACACATAACGGCATTTAGTACGCCTAATCTAGCACACAAATTAATTTAGGTATATAACAAGTAGATCGAATCTACGCACCTGAGTTAAACAGTTCAGGATAACGTTCCATCATAACGTCCTCCAACTCCCACGTAGCTTCCTCTGGGCTGTGGTTCGACCACTGAACCTTGATCATTCTGACTGATTTTCTCCTTGTGTCTCGGGTTTTAGAATCCAAGACTCGAATTGGTCTTTCTTCATATGCCAACGAATCATCCATTTCTAGTTCCTCAGGTTCCAATACATGGGATATATTAGGTACATATCGCTTAAGTTGAGAGACGTGAAATACATTATGTACTCTATCGAGCTCAATCGGTAGGGCCAATCGATAGGCTAAATTTCCTACCCTTTCCAAANTCAACTTTCCCTTCTTCCCAAATCTCTTGACTCCTTTAGTAGGTGAGACTTTCAATAATATCTTCTCTCCAACTTGATATTCTGTGAATCGTCGCTTCAAATCGGCATAAGACTTTTGACGATCCTACGCGACTTTCATCCTCCCTCGAATTACCTTGATTACCTCAGTAGTCTCTTGTAAGTACTGAGGTCCAAGAATGACAACATCACTTTTGTCGCTCCAACACAGAGGACTTCGACATTTCCGCCCATACAATGCTTCATAAGGAGCCATTCCTATACTCGTATGATAACTATTGTTATATGAAAATTCTATTAGATCTAACTGCTCGTCCCATGAACCCTGAAAGTCAAGTACACAGCCTCTGAGCATATCTTCCAATGTTTGTATCGTTCGCTCCATTTGGCCATCAGTGACAGGATGAAAAGCTGTGCTTAGTTTGAGTTGAGTGCCTATTGCCACTTGCAACGTTTCCCAAAAATCTTGACAGAAATCGTGAGTCCCTGTCTGAAATGATATCATGTGCTACCCCATGATATTTAACCACGTGTTTAATGTAGGCTCTCACCATCTTCTCCATCGACCAAGTTTTGTTCATTGGAATGAACCTTGCTGTTTTGGTCAGTCGATCAACGATAACCCACACTTGATCGTTTCCAGCTTTAGTTCTAGGCAATCCTCCCACAAAATCCATAGAGATTGAGTCCCACTTCCACTGAGGGATCTCTAATGGTTGTAGTAAGCCTTTTGGTTTACTTCTCTCCGCTTTAACCTTTTGATAGTTTAAACACTTGGCAACAAATTCAGCAACGTCTTTCTTCATGCTTGACCACCAGAAGTTTTGTTTCAGGTTCTTGTAAAGTTTGTCCCCACCCGGATGGACTGAATAGGGTGTATAGTGACCTTCTTTCATTAATTGGTCCGTTATCTTCTTATAACTTGCAGGTATCACCCATCTACCTTGGAATCTTACACTCCCATCGGGGTGTAACTCAAACGGACCATGTTTTCCATCAACCATTTTCTCCTTGATATTATTTAACCAATCGTTCTCCCCTTGTGCTTGTCTGATCTCTTCAAATAGAATTGGAGTGACCGACAAGTAATATAATTTCACCTCTTGTTCCACCTGACCACACCTTTTTATCTCCAGATTGAGTCTCTGAAAGTCCTTGCATAATTGCTCGGGCAATATCCGAAGAGCGTGATTTGATTTCCAGCTCAATGCATCTGCAACCTTGTTCGCTTTGCCCTCTTGGTATTGAATTTCCAAATCATAATCCTTAATCAATTCCAGCCATCTTCTTTTCCTCAAATTAAGGTCCCTCTGAGTAAAGATATACTTTAAACTCTTGTGATCCGTAAAAATCTTGCAAGTGACTCCATAGAGGTAGTGTCGCCAGATTTTGAGAGCAAACACCACGGCTGCCAGCTCTAGATCGTGCGTTGGGTAGTTAGCTTCATGTGGTTTTAATTGCCGAGATGCATAGGCTATTACCCTTCCATCTTGCATCAAGACACATCCAAGCCCTTTGTAAGACGCATTTGTGTACAACTCATAACCATCTGTTCCGACAGGTAAGGTTAACACTGGGGCAGTTGTTAACCTCTTCTTAAGTTCTTGGAATGCATGCGCGTATTCTTTATTCCAACTATACTTGGTAGTCTTTTTGAGCAGATTTGTCAACGGCTTTGCTATCTTCGAGAAGTCCTGGACAAATCTTCCGTAATAACCCGCCAAACCTAAGAAACTTCGGATTTCGATGACCGATTTGGGTGCTCCCCATTCAGTTACCACCTGTATTTTGTGAGTGGTTTCGGAAATTTTCTACCTTGGTTCGACACTCATAGTACTTGTGTCTTGTGAGACCGCACTTGTAGCACTTAATCTTCATTCCTTGACAATTTACTCCGGGATGATACTTTCCACATTTCCAGCAAACAGAATGTTTCCCCTGATTTGTTCCTCCCCTCTTTTCTCCTTGCTTTGGGTTAGATTCACCCTGGTTAGATTTCTTATTTTCCAACCTGAATTTTCTTTGGTTATCATCAACTTTCCTTTTGTTTCTGCCGTAGACTTCTTGTTGGTCTAAGTATACCTGATAATGATCTGATGCCCTATCGTACGCCTCCTTAAGAGTAGAGCACAGGAATGGTGCAATCGCCCCTCTCACCTCCCAGTCCAATCCACGAACAAACCTCCTTGCCTTACTCGCCTCGTTGGGCACGATCTTTTGAGCAAACCTCATCAGTTCCATGTACTTGTCATGGTAGTCTTGGACGGTTGCTCCTTTTTGCTTCAGTCGTAGGAATTCCTTGCACTTGATTCCTTTGATTCGCTCAGTGTAGAATTGTCTTCTTAGTTCCATTTTGAATTCCTCCCAGCCAAAGCCTGGGTCTTGCAGGAGGTCGGGTCCAACTGTTGCCCACCAGTTGTCTGCGACTTTCGTCAGGTAATAAACTGCGGAGGGTACTCGCTGATCCGCAGGACAATTTACTACGTTAAGCAACTTATCAAACGTTCGGATCCACTCTTCCAAAATTACTGGATCTTTTTCTCCCGCATAATACGGCGGTTGTCTACTTGCTACGGCTTTAGCAAAATCAACCCGGGGTTGTCCTTGATTTTGGTTCTGGGCTTGCTGAGCCATCATGAACTCAACCATTTGCTCCATTGCCAGGGCTATGCGATCCATCGCTGAGATGTCGTTGTTATTACCAACAGGTACACCTCGTCTAGGTGGCATGTTCACTAGACGATAGTTTCGAATTAGCACCCGAAGTATAAAAGTTCTTAAGAAATTAACTAACTAAACAGTTAGTATAGCAGCTACTCAAGTTCTATTCAGCAATTTCCAATATTCACTTCGTTATACCCACCAAGCAGGTGTCTCAATTATAGCATAACAATTAGTAATGCATTATACTATCAAACTTACTCACAATAATCATAAGCAATGATTAACACATGTAAGAAATCACAAGTACTGACCAAATCATTCAACAACCAGAATCAAGAAATTCTGTAAGGTAAAAATGAGGTACCCCTTTTTTATGTTGCCTGGTCTTAGTTCCAGCTTTGTTCCAAAAGCTTGTACTTAAACTAGGCTAAATTAGCGACTTAGGTCAGTCTTAAGACACTTAGGCTGACTCGAAACTTGGTTCACTCGAAACTAGGCTGACTCGAAACTAGGGTTCTTAAAGTCAACTTCTTAACATCCTAGGACTTTAACCTAGGGCTCTGATACCAACTTGTAACACCCCAACTCGGCTTATCGTACATCCGAAGTAGTTACCGCCACACCTAGAGTGAATTCTATCATCCCTTGACAAACTCCACTCTAGGTGCACAGGCTAAAAGGGAACTCTGCTTTACAACAACTACCACCCAACATATTCATATATATATATATATATATATCTCAGCTGACTATGGTTAGCTAAGCTGCACATACATAGCTACATATATATACATAGATCTGCCCATTGGGCCAAAAATACAAGTTTTGGGTTGTTCACGACCCTACTGATCAGGTTTAGAAACCACTATGGTTACAAAAAGGAACATTTACACAAAAGAGCTACCTATGGCGTTTCTTAAAGGTACATAACCTATTCTATCTAACGGTACACTGGACCGGTTTACGTGCCCCACACCACATGCCATTCACCCTCGAACCAGGTAAGGTGGTCCAAAAAGCGACACGTGACATTCTCCATGGACCACTCGGCCCATGTCTCCGGAGGACTTGGGTCCCAAAGGTAGGGGTAGTGAATGATGAACTCTAGGGGATTACTTCCCTTTAACACTTCAATAGGATAAAAACCGAAACGAGCTTGGACTTCGTCGGAGTAATTAGCTAGACCATCAGGGACGAGAGAAATATCTGAACCAAGAGAGTTAACTGGAACAGGAGCAGCGTAACCAGGTTCATAAGGGTCGGCACCCTCCATGAACTGTACATAAATGTCATAATCCATCCCTCGACACACATACTCTGGCGAACCCTTGGAGTTCACCGGGCTACATGAACCCACACTAGATGACGTCTGTTATTTTACACAACGAAGTGTAGTTAGCACGACGGCTAAGTAAGGAAATTCATGGGTCACTCAAAACTAAACAAAGGTTTTGCAATATAGACATTGGAAAGCTTTATAACTTTACCCATTGGTTGAGACCCTACCTGCAACCAAGTTATCAACTGTGGCTTGTACAAGTAGTGAATATGAATTGAAACAACATTATGAAATCTCATCCCTCTTCGACGAGGTCTCGTAATAATCCTTTACTCACTAAGGAATTCATTACTTGACACGTCATTAATCGTGTAAGATTAGAATTTTAGTCTTTCCAGACTAGTTTATTCAACCTTTCATCACAAGGAATTTCCACCAGATTTCATCTCAAGGAGAGAGTGTTCATCAGCATGCTTTGGTGCTCAAATATTCATTACATCTTTCTTTAGCTTAGTTGTAGAGTAACTATATTCTCATATTCAAATTTCACTTAGTTTCTTCTTAGAAAGCGTGAGGCCTTTGGAGTTTCCTCCTTCTTTCTTTTGTTTTGACCACTTGGATCTTGACTCGGGTTCAGTGGTCATTCCCCAATCTAACACGGATCCCCTGTACTTATAGGATCGTTAGAATGATTCCTGGTTGGCCTAACTAGGTTCATTAAAACGACACCTACCCGAACTTTATTGGAGTAACTATACTTTAAGTGTGCACACCCCCATAGGATTACCTCGTCCTATGAGTTATACAGTACTCGGCGAATAGACTTCGCCCATAAGTATGAATGGATCATACAACATAACAACCACTGGGAAATGGCACTTTCAGCCACACTTTATCCCGTAGGCTAATTAAGGTCCTCCTCAACTTACTAGAAACTAAGGTTTTTAAAGACATTTATTCTTTCTTTCTTTCCTTGAATCAATTAGCATTTTTAGATATACATTATGCTCAAGTCCAATACTTGAAACCGGTTAACACTTTAACTAATGTAAAGTGTTTCCTTTCTTAAGACACTTTGATAGTACATTAATTACCATCCAACATGGTAATTAAGCGTAACAATCATGAATTTTCCAGTATCACATTTCATACGTACGTAACATACAACATATATATATATATATATATATATATATATATATATATATATATATATATAACATAACACCTCACAACATTTATATATATACGTACGGCACATATACCATATATATATATAATATAATCTCTACGGCACATATACCATATATAATATATATATTTATGTATACGTACAAAACACTCATACCGTGAATATATGTACATACTTACAAAATATATCATTCATATAACATATGTATGCATGCATTATCTACGAACATGTATACAACAAATTCCGAAGTCCATAGAGTGGTTACATAGGTTTAGTACGAAATCCTCAAGATTGACACATAATTTCCAACATAGAACTCCTAATTTCATAATTCAACTAATCAATTGTCTAATTTCAAGTGACAATGAACGACTTAAGGGATTCCTTACCTCACAAGTGTATAATATCACCGTAAAAGTAGTCTTGAACCTTTATCCCCAATTTTCACCGAAAAACCCTAGGTAGAATACACCACCATAACAACATATTTAAGAAATATTTACCTACAATCAAGTTCTAGGGAAGAAATCAAGACTTTTTAACCGAATAAAATTAGAATTTACCGAAGGATGATCAACTTTGTGAAGAGCGGCTATGGAATTCGTTGCTCAAGGTTGAAGATGAAGTTCTCCTCTCCCTCTTTTCTCTCTTAAAATTTCGGCCAAGGGGTGGAAATGGAAGACAAACCCAATAAAATCTACTCTTTTAATATTTTAATAAGGGTATGTGGCTAATTAAAGTGACACTTGTCAATTTCTTGTGGTAGATCATGGAAAAATATCTTTGGCTTACCAGTTATGGGTTAAACAGATATAGTTACGGTAGAAAATAATTTAGTTAAGAATGATTTCGAAACCAAAATTATTCCGAACTTGATCCTATCATTAAATCCTAAAATCGGACAATTTTCGGTACATTGCGAAATATAGCGATGCCCAGGTTGTAATAAATTTTCACTCTCATAGGTTAGTCTAATTTAAACTTAACTAAGTAAGAAGTTCATGGTTAATGGTATAGTGCATACAGTCCACTTCCTAGGGCAATCTGAACTGAACACATGTTCCTAAAATTTTTACGGTTCGTGACCGGCACGCATGATCACAGCTTATTATCAACAATTCTAACTCAGAAAATCGTCTTAAAATATCTATTGAACATAACTCATGTATGTCAATGCCTAAAAAAAAAAATTTTTTTTTTCGAACACTAGACTTATTGGAATGAGTGAAGGGTTACAAGTAGCTTTGACCCAACTTCCATAATTGACCTAGCCCATAAATAGAAACATTGCTATGTATACTATAAATAGATATAGGGACCTAAAACCAGGTTAAAGCACCTCACCCATTTCCTTTCATCCAAAGTTGCGTCTTCTTCCTTCCGGCATAGCCATGTCAGGATCTCCGTCTTCTTCTTCGACCAAAGCAACCTCCTATCTCCACCTTTCCCTTCCTCTTGCTTCCTTGGGTCACAGTGTCGATTGGTGAAGTTCAGCAATGGCGCCGGTTCTCATCCTCTAAAGTCGACGGCATTCCTCCAGCGCAGCAGTCGGGTGACGGTCACCGGCGGCAGCAGCTACGAGCTTGAACAGTGGGGATCACGCGAAGACTCAGCAAGCTCCGGTTCGTCCCTCCGGCGAGCAGTAGCAACGGAGGAAGTAGGTAATCCGGCGACGAGCAACGACATTGAGAACCCGTCGGTTGTCTCCTCCCCGTGAAGCCCTTCCGGCAAGAGTGGCGCGACGGTGGTCGTTGGTGGAGATGGTTTTCCCTCCCCTGTTCACCTCCGGCGACATCCCCTGTTTGAGGTGAGCAAAGCCTACGGTAGTAGCATCTCCGGGCAGTGGCGGTGGACTTGGCGGTAGCTGGTGGCGGTACTGGAAGTTCCGTGAAGCTGAGTCGCGATCTCATCTCTTCATCTCTTCATCTCCTGATTCGGCGTTCGACGAGCGATATGGCAGTGGTTTTCTCCTCCCGTTCGGCGTGGATAGCATGAGGCGGTTGACGGCAGGATGGGTTAGGCAGATCAGCTCAGGCGTGGTCTAGGATTAAGGTAACAGTCCTAAACTAAATGTTGGTTATAGTAATTACTATTTATTAGCCAATTAGCCAATGATTAGGATAGTAATTAGATCATTTAGTTTATTAGGCTATGGATTATAGTTAATAGGTAATTATTGTAATTAGCCTTTGTACCTAAACCTAGTTAGTTAATTTCTATATTAATTAAAGAAATGATTAGTTGATCATTTCCTATCAATTATGAGGGTTATGATTAAATAAAGGGTTATTATCTATTGACTGGATTATTGAGTCATTACTAAGCAATGATCATATTATTGTATCCAATTATAGTTTAGGTAATGACTCATATTAATCATTAATAAGGATTATTGTTCAATTAGCCTTTAGGCATGGACTATAGGCGATAATTATTTTGGGCTAATTAGGACTATTAATGTTATTACTAGTAGTAGTCATTAGTGATGATGGTATTAGACTCAATTATTTCTCAGGTTCATGATTATGGACTTGCTCTTGAGATGAGCCTAGGATTGGTGCTTGCTTTTGGATTAATAACCTTCAAGAGCTAATCCTCCATGTTACACTAAAACTTACTTTCACTCTCGAATATATGTATATGATTTAGTGTTGTGGAATCCTGTGAAATATCTTTGGGTTTAGCCTTTGATTTGTTGGATTGTTGAACCTATATTGTGGATCTATGGACTTGTGTTCATTATCTTTTCATCTTGATGTATATGAGTATTTATTGTTATGGATTCCATGTATTATTTGGCCTCTGAGATGTGTAATCTGTGTAATCTGATCATATTTTGTATACTGGATCGAAATATCGTGTATTCTGTTCTAGTCTGGGAGTTGGTGTATTGGGATTGCACTTGCGGTGCGTTCGGGCGGTATAATGTGTCCCGCCTGGGTGATCCGCAAGTGTACTGGTGGTATAGGTTGGCGGAAGGAGGGACTCCACTGGGTTGCCCCGTTCTTTCTTGCGGAAGGGAACGGCGGACCACGGCGTTCTGCCGAGGTGTCCTGTCAGTTGTGACGGTCTGTTGTGGCGGTCCAGTGTGTTCTGCCGGGTTGTTCCTTCAGTTCATTTTCTGGTTCTATTCCAGTGATTGCTTTGTAGTTTATTGACTCTGTTGTTTCACCTCTAATTCTGGAATAGGTCCTGAGTATGTTATTGAGTATCCTACCTTGACTGTTGAGTATTTATTCATGATCGTTGGTAATTTATCTTGGATTATTGAGCTAGTATTGATTGATTGATTCTTGGTTATTTTCCTGAGCATGTCCAATGTTCATGTTCTAAATCTGACTACTGTTGTTATGAGTATTTCCTTTTGGAATGAGTATGAGTTTGATGTGTTGAAACCTTGAGTCCTTGTGAGTAATTCTTTGGCTTCTTGAGTCTTGTGTACTCTTTTTGGAAGTGGCTAATCAAGGTATGACTCTACTTGTATTGGTTATTATGAGAGCAATTGTGTGGGCTTCTATGCCTCTGTGGTAATGGGCTTCGTGCCTCTGTGGTCGGGCATTGTGCCTCTGTGGTAATGGGCTTTTATGCCTCTATGGTTGGGCTTCGTGCCTTTGTGGTAATGGGCTTTTATGCCTCTGTGGTTGGGCTTCGTGCCTCTATGGTAATGGGCTTTTATGCCTCTGTGGTTGGGCTTCGTGCCTCTGTGGTAATGGGCTTCTATGCCTTTGTGGTTGGGCTTCGTGCCTCTATGGTTGGGCTTTATGCCTCTGTGTTGGGACATTGGTGTGATGGTTTGGTATTATGGGTTGGTGGTTGTGGTTTGGATCTTATCCTTTGTATCTTGGTTTGGGGTCACTCTAAGGGAGTGATGTGAGATTGTGATTGGTTGGTTTCACCTGAGTTGTTCGGTTGAGGCTTTGGTTGAGTATCTGATTGTAGAACGGTTGTATTGTGGATTCATTCTTTGTTAATGTATTCATTTGAAGTGTCCTTGGTTTGTGATTCATTCAGCCTGTTGTTGTTGAGTCATCTGGCTTTTAAATAAAGAACGGTTTCGTTGGTGCATATATTCTATATGCGTGTGTAAAACCTATTTACAACCTATGCTGTACTATGTATTTCTCACGAGTGTGAGTGGTGGATTGCTTAGCATATATTTGCTAATATTTCTATCTGTTTTCCAAGTATGGAGTAGATTGAGCCGTGAGAGCGCTAGCAATATATCTACTTCGTCCTATGCCTAGTCTAGTGATCTGTTGGTTGGTTTAGACATTTCAGGCCTGCGTGCCTTAGACTCTTATTACGTATTGACTTATACTGTTATGTTTACTTTGGATGGATTAGATTGTGGATTTTGGCCTTAGCATCTAGGTGCTGACTTACCTAGATGTGGCATGACACCCTCTGAGTATTAGTATTGCTTCCGGTTTATTCTGTCTTGGTTCTGAGATTTGCTAGCTTTTATGTTAAGTATTGTTTATCTCAGCGTGAAAATTTAGGGGTGTCACACGTATCCGCGATGGAGGAAGAGAGACATCTCGATTGTGATCCAATGGAAATCATTTGCGGGTTGTGTGCTTGTGAGAAGAGAAGGAAGGAAAAGGAAGTAGAAGAGACTACCTCTTGTAGTCAAAACCTTACCTCTTGTAGCTGAGAAGGAGATGTGAAGGAGAACCATGAAGAGATCACCTCTTGTGATCTCGGGAGCAAAGGAAAAGAGAATGTGCTTCCCAAGCACGAATCAATCACCCTGAAGAAGAAAGATAGGGCAAGGAAAGGTACATTTAATGTTTTTATGCAAAAATTCTTTTATGATGCTCAATGGCGTGAATTGTTTGAGAATGATACCTTTGAGGATTTTGCTTGTCTAGGCAAAGACACATCGGCATTGGTTACTATGGGTTACCTCATAAAGAAGGGTGACCCGGGAGCTTTCGTTGTTTCATGTTTCGTTAAGGACATGGAATTTACCTTGGCTCTTGCCGTTCTCGGAAACTCAATAAACTTGATGCCCTTAAGCGTTTATGAGAAGTTGAGCTTACCATGCTTGAAGCCGACTAGGCTTTCACTCCATCTAGCCGATGGTACCACTCAGTATGCTTGGTGGAGGATGTGCTTATTAAGGTTGGTGACTTTCTTGTGCCGGTTGACTTCATGGTTTGTGAGATGGGGAGAGAGGAGCCCTTTGGCTATTTGGTTATAGGGAGACCGTTCTTGGCAACGTGCCGTGCCCGGATTGATGTGGGCACGGGCAAGATTACATTGAGATTTGATGGGGAGAAAGCCAAGACGGAGAAGGTGAATGTTGAGAAAGAATGAAAGGAAGAGTTAAAAGGAATGGTCAAGGTGAAAACCAAGACCAAACCAAGGTGGGAATATGAGAAGTTGGTGTGGAAGAACACTTGGGTGTCCAAGTGCTTCCAACCAAAAGTCAAAGAATATTGTTGAGAAGGAGGAGGAACATTATGTATAGCCAAGGACGTTAAATTTGGCGCTTCTTGGGAGGCAACCCAAGGTGTTATTGTGTATAGTTTTGTGTTTTTTTTCTTGTGGTTTTTGTCGCAGGGTTTGGTGGCCAAAACGGTGTTAAGTTAGAGCTAAAATTGACCAAATGTGATACCCCAGACTTAATTCAAGGCTTGAAGCCCGATAATTATTTCTGCCGTGTAATTAATTTAATTTAATTGGGCTTCGTTCTTTTAATAGAGATATATTTCTTATCCGGAATTATTTATTTAATCAAAGGCCCAATTTCCTTGATTTAATTTTATAAGGGATGTTCTTCATTTAAACATTTTATTCCTTACAAGTATAATAATTATTTAATGGCCCAAACTTGGAAGGACCATGTTTATACTCATTAAATTAATATTGAATGTGGATGACCCAATTCTTATAAACAAGCCCATGTCTTATTTTAATACCCTAATATGACACATATATGGTGTATGTAATGATTTTCCCAACTCATATAAAACACTACAAGAAAAATTTGTGATTCGCAACGTAAAAATTTCGTCGCAAAACAACTAAATTCCGTCGCGAAACGGGTTTTGCGACGGAATCGCGACGGAATTCGTTCCGTCGCGTATCGGCTTGTCGTATCTTCATTTACGACGGAAAAATTCCGTCGCGAAATTTTGCAATGGAATCGCGACGGAATTATTCCGTTGCAAAATTTCGCAACGGAATAATTCCGTCGCAATTTGGCAACAAAATATTTTTAAAAAATTAGGGTATCCGCAACTGTTCTTTGTACAACAGACGCAGATACCCTTTAAAAATTATTAAAAAAAAACCAATAATGATCCTTTTTGCACACTATAACTCTTAATACCAACACTGAAATTACAATTCCAAAAAATTACAGTATTCACTCTAAAACTAAAAAATAATCAATGAAATTACAAATTTAGAATTCCAAATTAAAAATAAAAATAATTGAAAGCTACAAAAGAGAAGAATGAAATTACAGATTTACAATTCAAATTAAAAATAACTGAAAGTTACAAACGAATGAAATTAGCAATATCACTATCAATGTCTACTGAGCTATATAACATATTAAAGTTCATCAGTACATGTGGTGGTTACTGTAAAAAATCACAGCTAACCTCAGGAGCAATCTAGAAGGCAGTGCCCTTGTAGGACTTCACATCATTCAATTTGGTGGCCTGCATAATTTAGCAATCGCAATAATTTAGAAATACCACCACAGTACAAGAAAAATCGCGATTCGCGACGAAATAATAAATAAATATATAGAAAAGCCACCAAACTGAAAATCTCAAACAGAAACTGCTTACTGCACTTGGTAATGAAATAATATTCTTTGCAACAATCTAGACAAATATATAAATAAATAAATAAATAGGATCCTTCATACAGTCCTATTTTTTACATAAAATCCCAAAAGACATTTTATTGAAAGTGTTGGTAGATAGAGAAATTACCACTTAATGAACTGCATTCCTTTGGAAGCAACATCTTCATTTGGCTCCCTAACATCCTCCTTCTATAGAGTGTCCTCATCATTTTCAATCTAGAGGCCAAGCAATAAAAACTGTAAATACAATTGTAGCTTGACAATGAAGTTATTTTCAGATAGCTTGGCAACATTAAGAATGAAAATCAGCAATGAGCAATGAGAACCTTTCCTCATTTTTTGGGTAATAAAAATCAACAATAAATAGTTTCAATAAGAAATTCAGAACAGTAGAAAACTACTTACCAATGAAAAGTCTATAGCTGGAAATACAGGTTTGTACTCATTAATGCTGCTTCTTCTTTTGTCACACCAATGAACTCCCTATGTCATATACATATAGATAAGGTGTCCACATAAGAATTCAAGCTGTAGCACAATAGCAAAAAGATAAGTTTCAGTAAAGAAATACAGACATTGGAACATTCAAGTTGCACATATGACACATAACACAGTCAGATTTACACTATTTTGAAAATTCAAAGCACAAAACAAATACAAGTTTATGGACATAGGAACAAAATGTAGAGCAAAAACATGCCATTTTCTATCTACACCCACTGTGTTTTTGTAGAATATACAGTTTAAGTATCAAGACTCCTCATAACCTAAACCACTAACATGCCATCTTCTGTCTACACCCACTGTGTTTTTGTAGAAGGTTATCTACCCAATTGCCAAACTACAGCTTTAAATAATCATTTCTTACTTCCCTGGAAATTTTGGTAAAACTAGTAGGTGGAACATTCTAATCAAAGTCAAGCAGCCAATCTGCTAAACAACCCTCACCGACTGGTCTGGTACATACTTTTCTTTCTCTTTATAATTCGTTTAATTTTAACAACCACAACAATTCATTTCTTTCCATACACCACTGTCCACTACACTCTAACAACCAATTTTAATCAATAATTGCCATTTGCCAGATTAAGGTTTACACCTTTTTTTTCTCTAATCAATTAACCAATTCTATTAGGCAAGATTAATAACAATATTTTGGGAAAAACAAATTTCAAAACAATATTATTCTATTAGACATACTCACTGCTCAGTGCTCACATTCATATAAATAAAATTAGGGCAAAAATAAAATTAGAGAAATTAGGGCAAAAAATAATTAGCCACCAACCTGAGATTGTGACACTGAGATTGAGATTAGGAACCGAGGACTCCTGCTGACCAGTAAGGCGGCGACCGGTCACCGGTGTGGCGGATAGATATGTACATACATATATGATATATCCAGTAAATAAATATAAAAATATGATTGTTATATAAATTACCTCGGTCCAAAGATCTTGAGTCGGCAACCGGCGAGCTTGCGCCAACGGGCGACGGGAGAAACCGGTGACGACCAGCGAACGGCGATAGCAGCGAGCGACGGCGAGAGGCGGAGGCGAGAAGACGATGGACGAGCAGAGAAGACGATGGAGGCAAGAGGTGAACGATGGCTGCTGGGCGAAGGCGGTGGGCAAACTGGGCGACGACGCGGCTGGGTCGACGGTGGGCGAAATGAGCGAGGGCGCGGCTGGACGAATTCGGCGATGGCGATGGTGTGGCATGCGGCTAGTCTCTGATGTGTTTGGCGATGGTGTGGGAGACGCGAAGGCTAAAGCTGAAACTTAAATTAGGGCTACGGGCCTAAGGGGCTTTACATTTTAATTTTTAATTTTTAATTTTTATTTAACATGCTTTATTAACATGCTTTGATTTAAAAACAAAATAACAACAAATTTTCGACGGAATTTATTCCGTCGCAATATTTACATTATCTTCAAATAATTTGTTTCTTTTAGCAACGGAATAAATTCCGTCGTTATTTCCGTCGCCATTTCGCGATGGAAATTCAATCTGTCGCCATTTCCGTCGTCATTTCGCAACATAACTCAAATCCGTCGCAAATTCGGTTGCAAATTTTTTTCCGCCAAGTTTTATTTTCTATTTTGCGCCAAATTTCGCGACGGAATTATTTTCCGTCGCTATTCCGTCGTTAATTTGCAACGGAAGTTAATTCCATCGCGATATCGCGACGGAATTATTTCCGTCACGATTTTCCGTCGCGAATCGCGATTTTTCTCTTAGTGAAAAGTCGTGTACTAATAATCCCTAGCTCTTTTCCTTTCCCTGCAAAATACATTTCCTTCTACTCTTTCACCTCTAAGAACCTTAAGCAAATACTACCCTTCATTTCTTCAAGATTTCAAGTCAAGATTGCTCTTTTAAGGACTATAGCACTTGGGTAAGTATTTCTCCTTAGGAAGACATCATTTCTCATCATGATTTCATAGTCTTTTATAAGTTCTCATTATATTCTTTTGGTGATCTTTCTTGGGAAAAAGATGATCAAGAAGGAGGTGGTGGCTTGTGAGGTGGTTGTAGATTGCTTGGTTTGAGTAGAGCTTCAAGAGGTAATCATTCATGTCTCACTAAACCTATTTTCACTCATGATCTATGTATATTACTTGGTGTTTGGAATCTTGTGAATTTCTTGGGGTTTTAGCTTTATTTGATGATCTGTGAACCTACATTGTGGATTATTGGACTTGTGTTCATTATCCTTTGTATCTAGATGAGTATGATTAATTCTTGTTATGGATTCCATGATTTATTTGGCTTCTGAGATGTGTAATCTGTGTATTCTGAGCATGTTTCGTATTTTGGAAATGAGTATCGTGTATTCTAGCCTGTCTGGGAGTTGGTGTGTGGGAATGCACTTGCGGTACACTTGGGCGGTATAATGTGTCCCGTCTAGAGGTTCCGCATGTGTCTGACAGTGTGGGGCGGCGGAGTGTGGGAGTCCGCCGAGTGGTTCCGCCTCTTCTTACGGAAGAGTGCGGCGGAACACTGGGTTCCGCTAGTGTGTTTCGTCTAAGGGCGTTGAGTGGATCGGCGGTCTTGGTTGTTCCACTAGAGTATTCCGTGAGTTCATATCTGGGTTCTGTTTCCAGTAGCTGTTTTACTGATCTGTTGTCTTGTTGCTTTATCCCTGATTCTGGAACTTGTCTTGGATATGTTATTGAGTATTTCACCTTGATTATGGAGTATTTATTCATGTCCTTTGGTTCATTTATCTTGATTCGTGGAGTTAGTATTGTTGGTTTATTCCTTGGCTATTGTCTGAGCATATATCTACTGCGTTCAATTTCCTGAGTTGAGAACTGTTGGTGGAATGGTTTTGGGGAGAATGAATCTGAGTTTGGTATGTGGGGATCTTTGGATCTTTTGAGTATCTCTTGGCTTGTTGTGGTAATACTAACTGTGGGCTTGTACCTCTGTGGAACTAACTATGGGCTTGTGCCTCTGTGGAACTAATCTCGGGCATCATTCGCCTCTGTGATTTGGGCTTTCGCCTCTGTGGAAATGGGCATCATTTGCCTCTATGTATGGGCATTATTTGCCTCTGTGATTTGGGCTTTCACCTCTGTGGAAATGGGCATCATTTGCCTCTGTGATTTGGGCTTTTGCCTTTGTGTACTAACTTTGGGATTGGTGGTTGGTATGAGGGATGGTGTGGTGATTGGAGGTTGGAATTGGGAATTATTTCTTGGTATTGTGGATTGGTTGGTTTCCTTTGCAGTTACTTGGTTGAGTTGTATCTCGATTGATATCTTGTTGTTCCCTTGTGATTATTCTGTTGGAGTTATGATTCAGTTGGTATCTTGTTTATAGACTTGTTGTCTTATGCACTTGTATTGGTTTCCTTTTGTTGTTTTGAGCTGAAATTTTATTGGTGTTAGATAACTCACCAATATATCCTTCCATGTAGTTTCACCTTTGGTTCTTGGAGTGTATTCTAAACATGTTGAATACACTACCCTGATTATTGAGTATTGGTTCATGGTTGTTGGTCATCTATCTTGGATTATTGATTGAGTATTGTTGGTTGATTCTTTGGCTAATGTTCTGAGCATGATGTCTTATTATTCATGTTCTGAATCTAAGTATTCCTTGGCTTGACTATTTCCGACTTGAGTTTGGTATGTTGAGGTCTTGAACTCTTGTGAGTAAATCCTTTGGGTTTCATGTGTCATGTATACCCTTTTGAGATGTGGTTGTTCGAGCTACGGCTCTATGCATATCTATTGGTATAGGATGGAGTTGGTTGGGCATTGTATGCCTCTGTGATTGGGCTCATATGCCTCTATGGATGGGCCTCTGTGAATGGGCTTTTATGCCTCCGTGAATAGGTTTTTATGCCTCTGTGAATGGGCTTATACGCCTCTGTGTTATGCTATTGTGGTATGTGCCTATGTTATGGTTTGGAGGTTGTGGTTAGAACTTATTCTATGATTCTTGGATTGTGTCACTCTAGGGGAGTGATGTGAGGATTGCTGGTTGGTTGGTTTCACTTGTGTTGTTCAATTGAGCCTGTGCATTCGTTTGAGTATCTTATTATGGAACTGTTGTATTGTGGATTCATTCCTTGATATTGGATTCATTTGAGATGTCTTTGGTTTGTGATTCATTCAGCCTATTGTTGTTGAGTCATCTGGTTTTAAAACAAAGAACAGTTTCATTGGTGCATATATTCTACATGCGTGTGTAAAATCTATTTACAAAGCTATGCTATACTATTGTATTTCTCACAAGTGTGAGTGGTTGATTACTTAGCATTTCTTTGCTAATATTTCTAACTATTTTCCAGGTATGGAGTAGATTGTGCACAAGAGAGCACTAGTTGTAGATCTACTTCTCCCTTTATGTTAGCTTAGAGGTTGTTGAGATTGTTAGAGCCTTCGAGTCATGCTTTGTATTGACTTGTTTAGTTTCTGTTCCATTTGAGGATTTTTTAGACTTATGATTGATGTTGCTTTAGCATCTAGGTGATGGTTAGCCTGGATGTTGGCATAGAACCCCATGTGGGTTTAAGATAAACGCTTTCGCATTTATATGATTACCGTTGAGATTTGTTAGCTTTTGCCTTAAGTTTAATGCTTATCTCAGCCTGAAAGTGAGGGGTGTTACAACCCATTCTTCATCTTTCATTCCATAACCACGAAACACTCTCTCCACAAAGGTATTGCTCTTTTGCTAAGTTTTTCTTCAATCTTTGAGCACATATCAAGCTTTAATCTTCCAAGAAGACATATCCAAGAGGTAAAATCTTCAAACTTCAATCTTCCATAGCTATGTTTATGAAGATATTGGTTCTACATTGTCTATGCAAATTGATGGTTGAAACTTGTGAAAAGTGGTTAGTTTTGCATCTTAGAACAATGCTTTGTTGAATTCTTGTGATTAATTTATGTATCTTGTGATAGTTGCAATGCTTGAAGAACCCTAGTTTTGAACTTGGGAATTTTTGCATATGGGTTTGATGATAAGCATGCAATTGACTAAAATTGATGATGAAACTTGCTTTGAAACATGGGTTTATGCTTATTTGTAGAAGGAATTTGAATTTGCACACGCAATCATGTTGAAATTGCACTCACACTATTCAACCCTAATTTTGAATTGGGGAAGAAGATGAAGTTGACTTTTTGAAATTGTTGACCATAAATTGAAATTGCAATTCTTGATTTTTGAGTGAATGGTTGATAATATGAGTGAATATTGAATATTTTGTGTGAGAATTGATGAAAATTGAGGGGAGATCATGCCAAATTTTTGAAAAAAAAAAAAGAGAGGAAAAGGAGAAGGGAAATTCAAAAAAAAAAACAAAGAAATGAAGGAAAAAAAGAGAGTGTTGTTCATTGTTAACCATTGTAATTCATGGAAAAAGTGCTTGTTTTGAGACTTTGTAGAAACAATGTGGAGGTCAAAGGAAGTGGCTAAGAAGAGGAAATATGATGATGCAAGTTCTAGCCGTGGCCCGGTGGAAGCAAACATGTAAGAGGTAGATGATGACACAATTTTGGGGGCTAGAGTTCTAAGGAGATTGAGCTCCGAACAATTGGCAAAGGTGGATCATTTGAAAACCTTGAAGGTGATTGGGGGCAAATATTTTGACTACCCCATCTTGGATACATTTGGGTGTAGAAGGGCGACGGAAGACATGGTGATGCACCCTCAATGGAGAACAATCTTTGGATGGAGGGGGAACACATACTCCCCAGTCACAATCGAGTTTCTAGCCAACTTGGAGATCAAGAAGCAGCCCAATGATAGCAAGTCATCCATTCATTTCATATTGTTCAACAAGAAGTACACATTGTCTTTAAATGATTTGGCAAAGACCTTGGGGCTTTACACCCATGAGGAGATAGGGAGTCCCGCCTTTCGCAACTACCATTCCAATTTCAATTAAGATAGGGAGGCGGTAAACTATTGGAAAGAGCTTTCGGGAAATGCATCTGAGTACAACTTAAGCAACTTGCACGCCGCACACATCAAAAGCAATGCTCATAAGGCAGTGAGGCTAGCATTAGCAATTAATTTCACCGGAAGGGCATCTGACTTGAACAAGTCCCACCGGATGGATCTATTCCACCACCTATGGAGCATGGAGAACAATAGGTCTATCAACATGGGCGTGCAAGTGATGAAGTGGCTCACAACTCAAAACTAGGACAATGTCATTTGTGTGTTCATCGGTCCTTTGGTGACCGCATTGTGTCACGGATTGCGGCTTGAAGGGAAGCAAAGAGCGAAGAAGCTGATTGCTATAATGGAGACCGTGGAAGATTTAGACCAAGTCAAGCTCATACGAGGCGGTGTTGGGGATGATTTAGATGATGATAATGATAATGATGAGGATGGAGGAGGCAACCCTGTGCCACAAGATGTGCCCAATGTCCATAATTGTGAGAGTATGAGAGCTCTCCATTACCACTTCCACCAAGAACAAATTGCACTCCTCTAGGCTCATGGAGACATACTTACACACATGGAGAGGAAATTGCTAGGCAAAGGGAGGTCGTAGAGAGGCAAGGCTGGGTGACTGATGAGCTTCAAGCACAATTTATGTACCATTTCCATCCTCCATCCCAAGGCGGTGACTATTGACCCACACATCAAGGCAAAGAAAAAGAAGGTAGGAAGAAAGAAGAGAAAGGAAGAAGGAAGAAAAAGAAAAAAATGTTGATTGTTTTCAATTGTTGTTCCTTGGTCCCGTGAAAAACATTAGGTTCCCTATGCGTGGGGTTCCGACTTAATTTCTTTACATTGCTTTTATTTGCTTTTTCTAGATTTCGTATGTTTGTTTACTTTTTAGACAATTTCCATTTCATGCAAGTTTAATTTCTAGACCTTTTAATTGTTGATTTTTAGTTGAAGTTTTTTAGCATGTTTAGCCTAGAATATGTTTGATGTTCTTTAGCTTGATGTTGGTTTTCTTCTTGCATTTGAGTCGGGCTAAAGACGTCCTCAAGATTTTAGTGGTGATTAAAAATTAAGAGTATCGTCCTCAAGGAATGGATTAATTTGTGCTTAATTGACTTTGATTTATTAATTGGTCGATTGGTCTTGTTTGATGGGTGTATTTGATTTTGGAGAGTGTGTCATTGTTTATGCTATCTAGGAAGAGTTTTGATCATGTGGCAATAAAGTTTTTATTCTTGGAATATCCTTAGGAAGTTTTTCCTTTTGCACCTGAAATTGAAATGCTTGGAACCAAAAAGGTTCAAAATCTTGTGTGCTTGCATGTTGTTCACCTCTTATTTTGTTAGGATCTTAGTCAAGGATCTCTCGACGTGGGAGTGTAAACACCTTAACTTGAGAAGGATAATGGTAAGTGAAACTCGGGAATTAAACTAATCTTAGTAGGGCATGAGGCAAACGGTGAGCCTTTGGTGAGCATTGAGAGGAAATCCCTTATCCCGAGTAAAAGGCATGAGGGGTTTATATGGTGAAAGTTTGAAAAAAAAAAAAAAAGAGCTAAGCATAGCTACTCCTAGAGGTAAGATCCTAGGTGAGCCGTCATACTAGGATTTGAGCAGCCATTGCACCGTTATTGGAAAAGCTTAGAGATCTACGTAAGGTTGGCTGCACAATGTTGTTATCCTAGAAGATGAGAAAATAGAGAGGAGGTGAGCCACTTTGCTAGGGTTCGGGTGTCCATTGCTCTAATCTTCAAACAAGCATGGAGCTCCATGTGAAGTTGAGTGCCCGATGACGTTACCCTAGGAAGTTGAGAAGAAAGAGAGACCGTCCAAGCCATTAGTGGTGAGTGGTCCATGCCCCTACTCTCATTTATCTTTGTGTTTAAGGGCTTTGGTGTTTGGTTAGATGGGTTGGTTAAGTTGTGTACATCGTTCCCACTAGTGGATCAACTTGAAGGCCCTTGCAAAATGAAAGGTGAACCCAAAATTGGATTGCATGCTTGGAAAATGGTGTGAAATGGTTTCCCGATGCTTAACTTGATTCTTATGGATTTTTACTTCATTTGTATATTCCTAGAGTTGTATGGCATATGGTTAACACCTTTTGTAGATAGCATGAGGGATTTCACGCTCTCCGGTTTCTTGCACCCTAGTTCTTGCTTGACCAATTGGATTATTTAAGTTATCATAGATACCTTTGGCAGTTAGATGATCTTGATTTGATTGAGATTTTTTGAAGACAATCAACTTAAAGTGTGGAAACTTTGATAAGTGCCAAAGATACCTATGAAATAGGGTGTAATAGGGGTTGATTTGTGTTATTTTGATACCCTTTTGTGGTTAATTTATGGTGATATATGCTTTAATGTGCTAACCATTGCAAAGCTCTATCATTTAGTGCACTTTAGATGGATTTTGTAGGTTTGAACTCAAGGATAAAGCATATGAGCTTGACAAGGAAACAACTACGGATGAAGCATGAATTGAGGAGTCCACGACCAACTCCATGTGAGTGGATTGGCTAGTGGATTGATTCCAAAAACTTCCACGTTCCAATCCACGACGTGGGAAGCAAGCATGGGAAGTTTAAGTGGAATGTCCACGAGCAATCCATGCTCATAGACATGCTCGTGGAAAGTTCCTAGGCGCAATTTCTTAAGTGTGCATTGGAGGGAAGCTATTTAAAGGCTTAGATTATATATTTTTAGAAGTTAGCTCATTTTTAGATATTTTTAAGATTGTAGAAAGAGAAATTGTAGAAGGAAACGCTTTGCTCTTAGATTAATCTAGTTTGTGAAGATCAACATTGAACTCAATTGTTTTGGATTTTGATTGTAAGTTCTTAGGTAATCTCTAATCTTTAGTTTGATTTACATTTCAATTTGCTTTCTTCAATTGTCGAATTTAGGTTAATCTTGTTTCAATTCCAAAGCATGAGTAGGTAATTCCTTTTATAGGATTTGAATTGTGAAATAAGACATGATGCTAGTGTAGTTCTTTCATTCTCAATGTGGAGATTGAATTGCATTGATTGGATGAATTGTCCTTGTCATTTGTTGATGAATTGTATGCTTCTTTGAGGGTGGTCATCTCATTGAATGTTCTAAGGCATTAATATTGAGAAAGAAATTGCTAATGTTGATGTAGCTCCAATCAACAATGATTTCTTACCTCTAGGCCGAAAGCTGTGAGTAGGAGAGGTGGTGTAGGCTATGTGTTTGTGAAAATGCCCGTTAGCTCTTTGGTTACCTAAAATGTACTCCAAATCTAGGAAGAACCTAGTAGTCTAGTAGGAAAACGATATTGGCATAAACCTCCTAAGAATAACCTTCTTTGCAATGCAATCTTCCGAAACCAATAGTACACTATGATGAATCATGGCTCGCTAGCAATTCATTTCCTATCTTTTTCTATTTGATTTCAAATATGATTCTTTGCATTCTTTTGTACTACAACATTCATTCATTCAAAATTCTTTGGTTCTTTGTGACAATGGTGAATGAGGAATTTGAATTATATTCCCTCGATTAAGGACTAGTCAATATCTCCAATTTGTCCTCCCAAGAGAACGACATAAACCCGGGGTTCGCCCCAAACAATCTTTGATTTAAACCGCGCAAAATCCGATAAATCAAGAGGCATTTGAAGCAAATCAAGGTAATGCAAGCATAAGAAACTCGTATTAATAGTCTAGAAATTGAGCTCACACACACGTCTAGCAGTTTGCTACATCTACAATCTGTTTCAAACCGAACCAATGAATCTTTGGAAACCATGCAAGTAAACCAAGACCATGATTCTAAGGCTATTGATTATCTTGTTGATAATTCCAAAAGGGAGGAAGAAACTCTTAGTCAAACGGCTTAGAATATGTCGCGACACATACCGCAACAAGGACGCATTAGCAGTGGCGGTCATGGTGGCGGACATAGCAGTGGTGCCCAAACCGGTTTTGCCCAGTTTAGCCATAGTGATATGAACCTAGTCCAAGGTCCAAATAAAGATGGAGTATTGTCCCAAGATAGCTCCCAAGGTAAGGATAGAGATGGATCGAGATACCTTAAACCTCACGAGAAACCCTTAGTCTCGAATCCTCAAAGACTTAGAAGAATCCCATTGTAGCTTCAAGTACCTCGATGATGCAATCTTCGATCAACTAGAGTCAGATCTAGTTTCCTTCGATTCAAGAACGAGTCCACGAACCTAAATCTAAGGTTGAAGAAAGGAAGATTGATTCGAGTCCACGAATCAATTTGCTAGTCGAGTCCACGACTAGCCACTAATTGAGTCCACAATTAGCTATAAGGTTTCTTACACAAGTGTAAAGAAAAACTTAAGAATTTTATTGAATGAAAAGCCTCTCTTAGACTGAATTGATTGTGCCCTATTTATAGGTATATGGACATCATTATAATCCTAAATACAATGGGAAAAAGAGTCCTAAACCTAATATAGTAAGCAAGTAAATATAGTCCTATTTAGAAAGGGATTTAAGGAATCCTTTCTAAATACAAACTAGTGTTTTCTCTTTCATGCCAAAAAATTTAAAATAATGATGACCAACAATAATAGGGCTAATTTGGGCATAATTTAATTCCCAAAATCAGCAGTTAAAGAATTATAAAGCCTTGAGTTCTTCTCCATCTTTTACAATTGGGCTTGACTTGGATTTCCACTATCTTTGAACATAACCAATGAACAGTTTTTTTTTTTAAGAACTGCATTTATTGAATAAATCCAGAGGCCGAAGCCTTACAGACGCCTTAGGCCCAAAAGTGACCTAAGGCTCACAATTACTAGGTCAAAAGACCTTACAAGCCAAAGGGGCAAAAGCCCTATACATCCAACTGATCCAAGGGCCATAATGCCTAGACAAACCTATGGAGCCAAAGCCCTACAACTACTAACAAGGCTAGCAACTAGCTAAACAATTAAAAGGCCCAAATCGGCTACAATAAAAGAGGCCCAAGCCTTCAAACAAATGGACCATTCGACCCAACACAACTAAATGAGCCATTCAGGCCCACTTCCAACCCTTTTCCCATTTTAAATGAGCCCAGCTTGCATCACTTAGCCCAAAATTCTGCTCTTCACTATTTGCATTCGGCCATTACAGCCCAACTCTCCAACTTTAAATCTATAACCATACGATCATAGCCTTATCAAAATAAAATGAAGTAATCAACACAGCTCCACTTTAAAGCATGAACCATACGGCCCAGCACCATACAGTCCAGCACTTCATTTTTAATCCCATAAACCATACGCTATTTAGCCCAGTAGTTCAGCTCATCAATTTTCAATCCAAAGCAGCCCGGATTATAATTCCATATGGCCCACTGTCTTAATTCCCATAACCCAGCAAAACTAAGACCAACACCATTAATCCATGCACTTCAATTCATTAATTCATGACCCAAATCTTCAATTCCAGTAACCACTTCTGCATTTTACTTCCCACCAGCCACTCTTCCTTTCCACAAACTCATTTTGCTAAATCTCAATCATTAAAATTCACAAAACTCCAGTAGCATCATGCATCTCATTCATCATTTATCAATCCTCCATTCAGCATTCATAACTCCAGCAACCTCTCTTCTTATTTCATATTGAAGACTCATTGCAGCAGCAACATTGTTCACCTTTTAATTCACAAAGTTGCCCAGAATTTTAAAGGCTTCTCAAATAACAATACCCCTTGATGGTTTCCCGATTTTCATGCGATCGGCCGGTGTGCCAACACTACCGGAAAATTACAAGAACAATAAGTATATTTCAATATGAACTCTCAAATTGCTTAGTCTTTCTCCTCCCTCTCGAAATCTGTCCTCCACTAGAGGATCCACACAGCTATATATCTAAAACACCTGGGCGGTTACACATTTAAGCTCCTAGTTAATGTTACAAATAATGGCTCATAAAACACATTAAATACTCATAATGATGGACGTTCGAACATAAGCAGCCGTTGATTGCCTTAACTCTCGCCTTCATGAGTTGTCTCCATAGAAATCCATCAGAGATCGACTGGTAGCCTGGGATACTCGGTCGGACAGGAAAACAGCCTGCCTCTGAGGAAGAGGAGAATAATTGGAAGCACAAGCGAGGTCAATCCTGGTATATATATATTCGTAGCTAGTCTAGCTACTTTTGTATCTTTCTGCTGAAATGAATATATGGTTATGTCAAGTAGAAAGTGTGTGTGTGCGAAACAGTTTTCTTCTTTAGCCTGTGCATCTAGAGTGGACTCTACCGAGGTGGGACAGGGTTCAGTCTAGATGTGGCGGTAACTACTCCGGATATACGGTATAGCCGGGATGGGGTGTTACAAGTTGGTATCAGAGCGGTTGAATCTTTGGAGGTTAGATTGGAGTCTAAGCTGTGAAACCCTTGAACCCTAGTTTCAAGACAGTCAGTTTCAAGTTAATTAAGTGTAACACCCCAATTTTCACATCTTAAATTTGATACAAAATCCCAATAATGTATTGTGGAAGCTTACACATCTAACTAGCAGAAAATGGGTGTTACCGCCACACCTACAGTGAATTCTATCACCTCTTTCACAAACTCCACTCTAAGTGCACATGCTAAACTTACAACATCAAAATACATCCAAAGTCCAACTTAAGCTAAACTTACAACATCAAAATACATCCAAAGTCCAACTTAATACAAGGTTACAACATCAAAATACATCCAAAGTCCAACTTAATACAAGGAAGTAATTATACAATACATCCAAAGTCCAACTTAATACAAGGAAGTAATTATACAACCAAAATTTCCTCCAAATAATAAAATCCTCCAAATGCCTACTCCTCAAATGGAGTAATCTCAACCTCACTTCCATCCTATTCATGTTCACCTGTAAAAATCATTTTAACACAAAAACGAAGGGGTGTATATCCCAAAATTAGCATAAGCTAAGTATGTTCCATTTCACCCCGAAAAATATAGGCTTGGGTTTTTATCATTTATCTCATAATATAGTTTTCCAAAATAATGTGGAGATATACTTTTCCCAAAATAACATATTTGTCAAGCAGGATTAAATACCAAGTTGGGGATACAACCCACACCAATACTCAATCAATAGGATCGCAGCCCTAGGTTCTCATATCAATAGCAAATAGAACCGTAGACCTAAGTGCTCATAATAATCTGGACCGCAGCCCATTTCCGGCTCAGACCGGCAACAAGTATTCTTATCCTCCAAGACTAAATAGGTACATATAATTTCCAAAATATATCATTTCTTCATAATAAATATTTTCTTCAAAAATATATAATTTCTCAAGACATATTTTTCTCCACAATAATTCATTTCATAAGAATATATCATTCTTAGTACATATATGTACATAACACCAAAATTCCAAGCCAAGCATTTACTGAACACACGAGTTTGACCCGTAAAAATAAATTCTCGATAATTCGAGAATCATACACATATTATGCAATGCACTTGTGATCACATGGACATCATAATGCACATAATTTTGCAAAACACATAATTTTGATATCATATCATATCTATATCAATATACATATATATGGGGTAAATAATAATTTTAGTGAACATGAAATCTTACCCTTGAAGACCAAAACTCTCATCAACACTTAATGGGATTCTAGCCACTTGATAAGAAACTTGAGAGGCTAGATTTTACTTCAAACCCTTTAAACATCAATAGCTAAATCCTCTCTTTTTCCTCTCTAAATTTCGGCCAAATGGGTATGGAATGAAGAAAATGGGAGATCAAGTCTCCTTTTATAGCAACACTTTAGGGATGAAGAAACTTGGAGATCAAGCTACATTGTTTCTTATAAGGTAAGAAATAAGAAACTTGGAGATCAAGTTTCCATTTTGATCATCTTCAAAAATATTTAAATAATAACATGTGGTGTAGGGATTTGCCAAGTGTCACATTTTTGTGGTGGGTAAGGGAAAATATCTTCGGTTAGACTGTTCGGGATTAAAACAGATATAATTTCGGTGGGAAATAATTTAAATAGGAAGAATTTTGAAACCAAAATTGTTTTGAAAATAATCCCGTCACTAATTTGAAAAATCGGATAATTTTTGGTATATCGCGAAATACTGCGATACAAGGGTCGGAATAAATTTTCTCTCTTACGGGCTAATTTAATCACGTAGGAAGTTCAAGCTTAATAGTATAGTGCCTACTAATTCATTCCCTAGGACAATCGGGACCGAACACATACTTTAAACATCCTTACAGTTCGTGACCGGTACGTAGGTTCGCAGCTTATTGGAATGAGTGAGGGGTTACAGTTTACCCTCCTTAAGAATAGTTTCGTCCTCGAAACATCCTTCTTATCATCTAAGGTTCAAGATAGACCACCACTTAATTCATATCCCCAAAATTAACAACTTAGCCTCTAATACTTTCTTATTTCCAACATCTCATAGCCTAATCTCCCAAAGGTTCGTACCGCTCTGATACCACCTTGTAACACCCCAATTTTCACATCTTAAATTTGATACAAAATCCCAATAATGTATTGTGGAAGCTTACACATCTAACTAGCAGAAAATGGGTGTTACCGCCACACCTACAGTGAATTCTATCACCTCTTTGACAAACTCCACTCTAAGTGCACAGGCTAAACTTACAACATCAAAATACATCCAAATTCCAACTTAATACAAGGAAGTAATTATACAACCAAAATTTCCTACAAACAATAAAATCCTCCAAATGCCTACTTCTCAAATGGACTAATCTCAACCTCACTTCCATCTTATTCATGTTCACCTGCAAAAATCATTTTAACACAAAAACGAAGGGGTGTATATCCCAAAATTAGCATAAGCTAAGTATGTTCCATTTCACCCCGAAAAATATAGGCTTGGGTTTTTATCATTTATCTCATAATATACTTTTCCAAAATAATGTGGAGATATACTTTTCCCAAAATAACATATTTGTCAAGCAGGATTAAATACCAAGTTGGGGATACAACTCACACCAATACTCAATCAATAGGACCGCAGCCCTAGGTTCTCATATCAATAGCAAATAGAACCGCAGACCTAAGTGCTCATAATAATCTGGACCGCAGCCCATTTCCGGCTCAGACCGGCAACAAGTATTCTTATCCTTCAAGACTAAATAGGTACATATAATTTCCAAAATATATCATTTCTTCATAATAAATATTTTTTTCAAAAATATATAATTTCTCAAGACATATTTTTCTCCACAATAATTCATTTCATAAGAATATATCATTCTTAGTACATATATGTACATAACACCAAAATTCCAAGCCAAGCATTTACTGAACACACGGGTTTGACCCGTAAAAATCAATTCTCGATAATTCGAGAATCATACACATATTATGCAATGCACTTGTGATCACATGGACATCATAAGGCACATAATTTTGCAAAACACATAATTTTGATATCATATCATATCATATATCAATATACATATATATGGGGTAAATAATAATTTTAGTGAACATGAAATCTTACCCTTGAAGACCAAAACTCTCATCAACACTTAATGGGATTCTAGCCACTTGATAAGAAACTTGAGAGGCTAGATTTTACTTCAAACCCTTTAAACATCAATAGCTAAATCCTCTCCTTTTTCCTCTCTAAATTTCGGCCAAATGGGTATGGAATGAAGAAAATGGGAGATCAAGTCTCCTTTTATAGCAACACTTTAGGGATGAAGAAACTTGGAGATCAAGCTACATTGTTTCTTATAAGGTAAGAAATAAGAAACTTGGAGATCAAGTTTCCATTTTGAGCATCTTCAAAAATATTTAAATAATAACATGTGTTGTAGGGATTTGCCAAGTGTCACATTTTTGTGGTGGGTAAGGGAAAATATCTTCGGTTAGACTGTTCGGGATTAAAACAGATATAATTTCGGTGGAAAATAATTTAAATAGGAAGAATTTTGAAACCAAAATTATTTTGAAAATAACCCCGTCACTAATTTGAAAAATCGGATAATTTTTGGTATATCGCGAAATACTGCGATACAAGGGTTGGAATAAATTTTCTCTCTTACGGGCTAATTTAATCACGTAGGAAGTTCAAGCTTAATAGTATAGTGCCTACTAATTCATTCCTTAGGATAATCGGGACCGAACACATACTTTAAAGATCCTTACGGTTCGTGATCGGTACGTAGGTTCGCAGCTTATTGGAATGAGTGAGGGGTTACATTAAGTCTCGAGTCAGCTTAGGTTAGTTAAGATCATCCTAAGTCGTTATTACAGCCTAATGAGTATGAGTTTCGGAGCAGAGCTGGAACGGAGACCAGGCAGCGTAAAAAGCGGTATTTCACTTCTACCTTACAGAATCTCTTGATTCTGGTTGCTAAATACTTTGACTGATACTTGTGCATTCTTATATGTGTTAATCGTTTCGTATGATTGCTGTGAGTGAACTTGAGAAGCTGCTATACTAACTGTTTAGTTAACTAACTTCTTGGTAACTTTTATACTTCGGAAACTAACTCGGAACGATCGTTTAGTGAAAATGCTGCCAAGACGAAATGTATCTGCGGGACATGACGACGCCACCACGGCAATGGACCGTATGGCATTGGCAATGGAACAAATGGCTGAGTTTATGATGGCTCAGCAAGCCCAGAATCAAAATCAGGGACACCCTCGGGTCGACTTTGCTAAAGCTATAGCAAGTAGACACCTACCGAATTATGCGGGGGAAAATGACCTAGTGCTTTTGGAAGAATGGATACGGACATTTGATAAACTGCTTGACGCAGTAAATTGCCCGGCGAATCAACGAGTATCTTCTGCGGTTTATTACTTGACAAAAGCCGCAGATAACTGGTGGGCAACGGCTGGACCCGATCTCATGCAAAACCCAGACTTTGGCTGGGAGGAATTCAAGGAGGAATTGAGGGGACAATTTTACACGGAACGAATTAAGGGGATCAAGTGCAAAGAATTCTTGCAACTGAAGCAGAAAGGAGAAACTGTTCAGGTGTACTATGACCAGTATGTGGAGCTAATAAGGTTTGCTCAAGACATTGTGCCGGACGAGGCAAGCAAAGCAAGAAGATTTGTGCGAGGACTAGATTGGGACGTGAGAAGGGCAATCGCACCATTCATGTGCTCCACCCTCAAGGAGGCATATAATCGGGCATCGGATCAATACTAAGTGTACCTGGATCAACAGGAAGTTTACGGCAGGAACAAAAGAAAAGCTGATGATAAACAGAGGAGATTCACGGTGGATGATAGGAAGTCTAACCAAAGGAAATTTCAACCAAAGCAATGAGAGAAGAGGGGAGGAACAGACCAAGGGAAACCAGTCTGCTTGCAGCAAATGCGGAAAGAGCCATCCTGGAGAAAATTGCCAAGGGATGAGAATAAGGTGCTACAAGTGTGGCCTCTTAGGACACAAATTCTATGAGTGCAAAACCAGGGTAGAAAACCTCCGGAACTCCTCGCAGAATACCAGGCAAGGAGGAGGATTCAATGGGAACAACGGCCGAAAACCTGCGGAATCAGGTAACAGGGGAGTTAATTCTCCACAAGTGAACCGGGGAAGACCAGCGAACGCTGCTACAGGTTCGAGCGACAAAGGGAAGTCACCAATGGGAGAAAGCAGCACAGGGAACCAAGGACGAATCTACGTCGTCAACAGCGCTCAGGCTCAGGCTGGCGACGTCGTAACCGATACATTTCTTATAAACTCAGTGCTTGGTTCAGTATTATTTGATACGGGAGCTACCAATTCCTTTATATCATCTACATTTGTGGATAGATTGGAGCTATGGCCTACTAGTAAGTTAGACTTAAATGTGAGAACTGCCTCGGGGATAGTGGTAGCCTGTAAGGATGGATATGACAACATTTCGATAGAAATTGCGGGATTCAATTGTCCCGGAAATCTTATTCGTTTTGAGCTAGAGGGTATCGATGTGGTACTCAGGATGGACTGGTTGGATATGTATAAGGCTCAAATTATTTGTAATGAGCGAAAGGTTGTCCTGCGAGGACCGAATGAGAAGAGAATATCCTACCGAGGGATTGAGAAGCAACCCGAGCCCAAGTTGATGACAATACAGAAGTTGAGGAAGTACGCTGACAAGGGGTGTGAAGTGTACCTCTACTTGGTGCAGGATGCTGAGATGGAAGAACCTGAGATCAATCAAATCCCAGTAGTGCGTGAATTTCCCGACGTGTTTCCAGAGGATCTCACGGAAATGCCGCCGGAAAGGGAAGTGGAATTCACTATTGATCTCGCACCAGGAACCGCGCCAATCTCAAAAGCGCCTTATCGTATTGCACCGAAAGAGATGGAAAAATTGAAGACTCAATTGGCAGAGTTATTGGAGAAGGGATTCATCAGACCAAGTGTGTCACCTTGGGGCGCACCGGTACTGTTTGTAAAGAAGAAGGATGGGAGTCTGAGACTGTGTATCGATTATAGAGAACTCAATCGGGTCACAGTGAAGAACAGGTACCCATTGCCCAGGATCGACGATCTGTTCGATCAATTGAAAGGAGCTGGAGTATTTTCAAAGATTGATTTACGGTCAGGGTATCACCAAGTGCGAGTCGTGGAGCAGGATATTCCCAAAACAGCATTCCGGACTAGATGTGGGCACTATGAATTTTTCGTCATGCCGTTCGGAGTGACAAATGCACCAGGGACTTTCATGGACTTGATGAACAAGATTTTCCTTCCATATCTAGATAAGTTCATCGTTGTCTTTATAGACGATATCTTGGTTTACTCAAAGATACAAGAGGAGCACGAAGAACATCTTAGAACAGTATTGCAAATGCTGAGGGAAAAGAAACTTTTTGCGAAACTGTCTAAGTGCGAATTTTGGAGGGAAGAAGTAGCATTTCTTGGTCACATAATCACCAAGGAAGGGATAGCAGTGGACCCGACTAAGATAAAAGCTGTAATGGAATGGGAAGCACCCAAATCGGTCACGGAGGTCCAAAGTTTCTTAGGACTGGCGGGCTATTACCGAAGATTTGTCCAGGATTTCTCGAAGATAGCAAGACCATTGACAAATCTGCTCCAAAAGACTACCAGCTACCGTTGGAGTGAAGAGTGTGAGCATGCGTTCCAGGAACTCAAGAAGAAGTTAACAACTGCCCCAGTATTAACCTTACCTGTTGGAATGGAAGGCTATGAACTATACACAGATGCGTCTCACAAAGGACTGAGATGTGTCTTGATGCAACAAGGAAGGGTAATAGCTTATGCATCTCGTCAACTGAAACCACATGAAGCTAACTACCCAACCCATGATCTAGAACTAGCAGCTGTGGTGTTTGCTCTCAAAATCTGGCGACACTACCTCTATGGAGTTACTTGTAAGATCTTTACGGATCATAAGAGTTTAAAGTACATCTTCACTCAGAGAGATCTCAATTTGAGGCAAAGAAGATGGCTGGAGTTGATCAAGGATTATGATTTGGAAATCCAATAGCAAGAAAGCAAAGCAAACAAGGTAACAGATGCATTGAGTCGGAAGTCAAATCACGCTCTTTGGGTATTGCCCGAGCAATTATGCAAGGACTTTCAAAGGCTCAATTTGGAAATAAGAACGGGTAGTCAAGTGGAACAAGAGATGAAACTATATCACCTGTCGATCACCCCAAACCTATTTGAAGAAATCAAACAAGCACAAAGAGAAGACGATGGGGTGAATAAACTCAAGGAGAAAATGGTTGATGGAAAATGTGGTTCATTTGAGTTACACCCAGATGGGAGTATTAGATTTCAAGGCAGATGGGTTATACCTACAGGTTGTAAGAAGATAATGGACCAGCTAATGAAGGAAGGTCACTATACACCATATTCAGTTCACCCTGGAAGAGACAAACTTTACAAATATCTGAAACAAAACTTTTGGTGGTCAGGCATGAAAAAGGACGTACCTGAATTTGTGGCCAAGTGCTTAAACTGCCAGAAGGTTAAAACAGAGAGGAGTAAACCAAAGGGTTTACTACAACCGTTAGAGATTCCTCAGTGGAAGTAGGACTCTATTTCTATGGATTTTGTGGGGGGATTGCCATTAACAAGGTCAGGGAAAGATAAGATATGGGTAATAGTAGACAGGCTTACCAAGAAAGCAAGGTTCATTGCCATGAATGAGACTTGGACTATGACTCAATTGGCAAAGGCTTATGTGAACAAGATGGTTAGGTATCATGGAATACCCAAGGATATCGTTTCTGATAGAGACTCTCGATTCTTGTCACAATTTTGGTAAGCTCTGCAAGCAGCTATGGGAACAAAGTTGAAACTTAGTACTGCTTTTCATCCTATGACTGATGGGCAGACTGAGAGGACCATACAAACCTTGGAAGATATGTTAAGGGCTTGTGTATTGGACTTTCAAGGATCGTGGGATGAACATTTGGACCTAATCGAGTTTTCTTACAATAATAGTTATCATGTAAGTATCCAAATGGCACCATATGAAGCTTTATATGGACAGAAGTGTAGAAGCCCTCTGTGTTGGGAAGATTCGGTTAATTCTGTGACATTAGGACCCGAATGTCTTCAAGAAATGACAGAAAAAGTCAAGTTGATTCAAGGAAGGATGAAAGCTGCTCAGGACCGACAAAAGTCTTATGCTGATCAAAGAAGGCAATTATTGGAATTTCAAGAAGGTGATAAGGTATTGCTAAAAATATCTCCTACGAAGGGAGTAATGCGGTTCGGGAAGAAAGGAAAATTGAGTCCAAGATATATAGGACCATATGAAATCCTTGAGAGGATCGGAAAGGTAGCATACCGATTAGCACTACCTGCGGTGATGGATCGAGTACACAATGTATTTCATGTGTCGCAATTAAGGAAGTACGTGTATGATACATCGCATGTACTCCAACCTGAGGAGGTGACCTTGGATGAAAACTTATCATATGAAGAAAAACCAGTAAGAATCATCGATACTAAGACCCGGGATACCCGCAGGAAGTCCATAAAGTTGGTGAAAGTATTATGGTCAAACCATTTGGGAGAAGAAGCCACATGGGAGTTGGAAGATGAAATGAGAACGCGATATCCTATATTGTTTGAGCAAGGTAAAAGAGAACCTTTATCTCTTTCCAAATTGAAGCTTCTATTTCAATAAGTATGGTTAACCTTAGTTTCGGGGACGAAACTATTCTTAAGGAGGGTAGACTGTAACCCCTCACTAATTCCAATAACCTGCGATCGTACGTACCGCTCACGAACCGTAAAATTTTTAGGAACTGGTGTTCGGACCCGATTGTCCTAGGAAATGGATTATTAGACACCATACTATTATTCTTGAATTTCCTATTTAATTAAATTAGCCCATAGCAGCGAAAATTTATTTTGATCGTAACATCGCTAAATTTCGCGGTGTACCGAACCTGGCCCAATTTTAAGTTTCAGTCTGGGATAAATTTTTTTGTTTCGAAAATTATGTGATTTAAATTATTTTCTACCGAGAATTTATCTGTTTTAATCCCAATCAGTCTAGCCAAGATATTTTCAAGATCATACCATAAGTGAGTGACACTTGTCACAATTAATTACCACATATTCATGTGGACTAGTCAACCAAGTGAGATCAAAAATATAAAGCAAAAATGTTTCCCTTTCTCCTTCACTTGGCCGAATTCACAAGAGGAAAAGAGAGAGAAAAAGCATCATCTTCCTCCATTAAAGCTTCACCTTCCATAGCCAAAGTTCCTTCACAAGTCTCAAGTCTTTCGGTAAAACTTTAATTTTATTCGGTAGAAAGCTTTATTTTCCTTCCTAGACCTTGAATCTAAGCTTAGTTTCTTAATATTTGTTGTTATGATGTTAATTTTTCTCCTAGGGTTTTGAGTGAAAATTGGGGAAATGGTCCAAGATTTGCTTTCTACGGTGTTAGTAAACTTTATCAAGGTAAGGAATCCCTTAAGTAGGTTAAGGTCACTTGAAATTGGATAATTGATTGTTTGGTTGAAATATGATGAGATCTAGGTGGAAATCTTGTGTACATGATTGCATGTATAATATATATGAAATTGTATTTTTCATAATATATAGGTATAAATTGTTGTGTTGATGAGATGTGGTAGTTAATATGCCTAAATATCTAAATTAGAGATGCTAAGTGTATTATATAATATATGTATGTACATATAAGTATGGTATATATATATATATATATATATATATATATATATATATAAATGTATATATGTACGTGTGATGTATGTATATGTAAAACCGTATATATGTGCATATATGGGTATAAATACATACCTAATGGGTATGTATGTATAATTAAAATAAAATGTTGTATTATGTATATATATATATATATATATGTGATATATATGTTAACCGTGCATACATATATGTATGAGTATTGTGGAAATTTATACTATGTATATAGGTAGTATGTGCACTTTATGTGAGTATGCCTAAATGTGTGAGGCGTTATGTTGTTTGCCTATATACATATATGAAGTATTATGTACATATGTGATGTGATAATGGAACAATGTGGGATAGTTACACTTTATTACCCCAGTGTATGGTAATTAGTGTACTATCAAAATGTTTTGAGAAACAAAACTTTTGGACAAAGTTGGACTTGGTTTTGTGGAATATGTTCAAAAAGTAATTTTTGACTCAAGGCAGATGAGGAAGAAGGAAAAATGTTTTCAAACCCTTAGTTTCTAGTAACGTTGAGGAGGACCTTGATTAGCCTTCGGGTGGCTTAAAGTGCCCTTGCCCAAGGTTGTTATATATAGTATGATCATTCATACGGAAGGAGCGAAGTCTATTCGCCGGGTACTATATAACTCGTTTGGATGAGGAATTCCTGCGGGGGTGTGCACACTTAAAGTATAGTTACTCTAGAAAGTCCGGGTAGGTGTCGTTTCTATGGACCTAGTAGGGCCAGCTAGGGATCATTTTAACGAACCTTACGTCCAGGGGATCAGTGTTAGACCGGGTGATCACCACTGAACCCGAGTTCGATGATCCAAGTGGTCAAGAGAGGGAGTCAAGAGAATACTCCAAAGGCCTCACGCTTTCTACAAAGAAACTAAGTGGAGAATTTCGTATGAAAATGTAGTTACTCTGTAGCTACGCTAAAGAGAGATGTGATGATTGTTTAAGCAAGAAAGGATGTTGATGAACCCTCTTTGAGGAAAAGTTAGTGGAATTTCCCTATGAGTAAGATTTTCAAGTACAGGGTGGTGATTAAATGCGAAGTCAATAAAATTTTTCCACTACTTGCTTATATGCGTAAATGATTAGTGATACGTTGAGTAATGTATTTCTTGTTAAGCAATCACTTATCCAAAGAAGTTCTATTGTTGTTCCATTCTTGGTTATTACTTGTGCAAGCTATACTTGATAACCTGGTTGCAGGTAAAGTGTCAATGAGGAGAATGGTAATGAAGGTTTTGTTTAAATATACCTGTTTTGCAAACCTTTATTTAATTTTGGGTGACCCGTGGATCCCTTACTTAGCCGTCGCGCTAACTGCACTTCAATGTGTTTTTATTTAACAGATGTCATCTATAACTGCACTTCAATGTGTTTTTATTTAACAGATGTCATCTAGTGTGGGCTCCTGGAGCCCGATGAGCTCAGGGAGCTCATCTGAGTTTACATTCCCAACTATGGACTATGATGACTACACACAGTTTTTGATAGGCGAAGACCCCTACATTCCTGGCTACGCTCCTGATCCACCTGCTCCTCCTTCTCCGCAGTATAGCCCTCCCCCAGCTTATCCATCTGCACCCTCTTGCATTCCGGTCCGCAACTGGCAGCCGACTTTTCTGGATAGAGCCCAAGCTAGGCACGGGTTTTATCCCATAGAGGTGTTAGAGGGGAGTGATCCCCTGGAGTTCGTTGTCTTTTATCCCTATCCGTGGGACCCCAGTCCTCCGGAGTATTGGGATGAGTGGTCTATGGTGAACACTCCTTGCTACTTTTTGGATCATCTCACCTGGTTCGCGGGTGAGTGGCACCTAGTATGGGGAACGTACACCGGACCGGTGTACCGCCTCTTAGAGTAGATGGCTGGTTGGGAAGGTTTTGGAAGGACTTGTTTTGTGTAAATATTTTTTGTAGCCATAGTAAACTTAGTTGGCTAGTAAGGTTGTAAGTAACTTTAACCTTGGTGTTTTTGGGACCCTAGAGGTCAATCCTGGTATGTATATATTCGTAGCTAGTCTAGCTACTTTTGTTTCTTTCTGCTGAAATGAATATATGGTTATGTCAAGTAGAAAGTGTGTGTGTGTGAAGCAGTTTTCTTCTTTACCCTGTGCATCTAGAGTGGACTCTACCGAGGTGGGACAGGGTTCAGTCTAGATGTGGCGGTAACTACTCCGGATGTACGGTATAGCCGGGCCGGGGTGTTACAATATACAACAGCAGACATTGGGTTGACATCAACAGGCAAGGGCAGATTTTTATTAGGATCAGATGATTTTTCAGGTTCATCATCTATAGGTTCTTGTTTTACATAAACTAAGGGCAAGGGTTTTTCTACAAGAGTATTTTCTCTGTTAATATCATCCTCAGTATCTGATAGAACAATTATATCCTGAAAAATTAATTAAGCACAGAAACTACACTGTTTATATACGCACATACGTTGAATAAAACAGTTAATAGAGAGGGGATTTTGCAGAATAAACCTCAGGATCCTTAGCTTTTGACGTTCCTCCTACCTCGACTGCGAGTGGCTTGAGGAACCCTTTCAGGTAGTCTAGTTGTTCCGCCCTTGAATACCATGACCAGATTGGTTCTCCTCCCGGAGGCTTTATCTTGTTATTGATGATCATCACCATCTCTCAGGAAGCCTGATGTTGAATTTCTGAAGGATATTTGTTTGTAAGACGGGAAAAATCGAAGTATTGTGACTCATCTTGGTCCATTGATGCGATTTGTTTCAAGACTCCAGGTTTTGTGTGAAGCTTTGAGAAGTTTGCAGCTTTGAGGGATTCGTGAGATCTTTTATTTCTACTTATTGCAACTGGTTTTTCAAAGGTCGAAGGACTCCATGATGACCGGCTCCTTCGGGTCACGTGATGAAGCGTGAGGATAGTGGGAGTCATGTTGATTTGACGGTTGTCCTCTCCATAATTAATGCTATTGCAGCTTGGTTAGTAGGGTACATTGTTCTTCAGGTATCTTATGCTTATCAAGTTGGACATCAATATTGTGTGTGACAAAACAANGCTAACTGCACTTCAATGTGTTTTTATTTAACAGATGTCATCTAGTGTGGGCTCCTGGAGCCCGATGAGCTCAGGGAGCTCATCTGAGTTTACATTCCCAACTATGGACTATGATGACTACACACAGTTTTTGATAGGCGAAGACCCCTACATTCCTGGCTACGCTCCTGATCCACCTGCTCCTCCTTCTCCGCAGTATAGCCCTCCCCCAGCTTATCCATCTGCACCCTCTTGCATTCCGGTCCGCAACTGGCAGCCGACTTTTCTGGATAGAGCCCAAGCTAGGCACGGGTTTTATCCCATAGAGGTGTTAGAGGGGAGTGATCCCCTGGAGTTCGTTGTCTTTTATCCCTATCCGTGGGACCCCAGTCCTCCGGAGTATTGGGATGAGTGGTCTATGGTGAACACTCCTTGCTACTTTTTGGATCATCTCACCTGGTTCGCGGGTGAGTGGCACCTAGTATGGGGAACGTACACCGGACCGGTGTACCGCCTCTTAGAGTAGATGGCTGGTTGGGAAGGTTTTGGAAGGACTTGTTTTGTGTAAATATTTTTTGTAGCCATAGTAAACTTAGTTGGCTAGTAAGGTTGTAAGTAACTTTAACCTTGGTGTTTTTGGGACCCTAGAGGTCAATCCTGGTATGTATATATTCGTAGCTAGTCTAGCTACTTTTGTTTCTTTCTGCTGAAATGAATATATGGTTATGTCAAGTAGAAAGTGTGTGTGTGTGAAGCAGTTTTCTTCTTTACCCTGTGCATCTAGAGTGGACTCTACCGAGGTGGGACAGGGTTCAGTCTAGATGTGGCGGTAACTACTCCGGATGTACGGTATAGCCGGGCCGGGGTGTTACAATATACAACAGCAGACATTGGGTTGACATCAACAGGCAAGGGCAGATTTTTATTAGGATCAGATGATTTTTCAGGTTCATCATCTATAGGTTCTTGTTTTACATAAACTAAGGGCAAGGGTTTTTCTACAAGAGTATTTTCTCTGTTAATATCATCCTCAGTATCTGATAGAACAATTATATCCTGAAAAATTAATTAAGCACAGAAACTACACTGTTTATATACGCACATACGTTGAATAAAACAGTTAATAGAGAGGGGATTTTGCAGAATAAACCTCAGGATCCTTAGCTTTTGACGTTCCTCCTACCTCGACTGCGAGTGGCTTGAGGAACCCTTTCAGGTAGTCTAGTTGTTCCGCCCTTGAATACCATGACCAGATTGGTTCTCCTCCCGGAGGCTTTATCTTGTTATTGATGATCATCACCATCTCTCAGGAAGCCTGATGTTGAATTTCTGAAGGATATTTGTTTGTAAGACGGGAAAAATCGAAGTATTGTGACTCATCTTGGTCCATTGATGCGATTTGTTTCAAGACTCCAGGTTTTGTGTGAAGCTTTGAGAAGTTTGCAGCTTTGAGGGATTCGTGAGATCTTTTATTTCTACTTATTGCAACTGGTTTTTCAAAGGTCGAAGGACTCCATGATGACCGGCTCCTTCGGGTCACGTGATGAAGCGTGAGGATAGTGGGAGTCATGTTGATTTGACGGTTGTCCTCTCCATAATTAATGCTATTGCAGCTTGGTTAGTAGGGTACATTGTTCTTCAGGTATCTTATGCTTATCAAGTTGGACATCAATATTGTGTGTGACAAAACAACAAAAAGATATATAAAAAAATATTAAAACGAATTTAAAGTCAGGGTGAGGTGAGAGACTTGTGCCACTTTCTGCACTAGTTCTGTGGACCGTTACACATACCGAGATCAGATTTGAGAATATTGAATCTAATTGGTTCCAATGCCTTTGTGAATATATCCCCAGTTGTTTGTCTGTTAGTATGTAATGCAGCTTAATGTCTCCATTTTCCACAAGTTCCCTGATAAAATGATGTCGGATATCTATATGCTTAGTGCGGAAATGTTGGACAGGATTTTTCGCAATATTGATAGCGCTGGTGTTGTCACAGTGAAGATCAGCACTACTGAACTTTAGACCATAATCGTTCAGCATCTGTTTCATCCATATAAGTTGAGAGCAGCAACTCCCAGCAGCTATGTATTCTGCTTCTGCAGTAGATAGTGAGATGGAGTTTTGCTTCTTGTTGAACCATGAAACGAGGTTTTTGCCTAAAAAGAAACACCCTCCCGATGTACTTTTTCTGTCCTCCAGGTTTCCTGCCCAATCAGCATCATTGTATCCTAGTAGTTCAGTACCTGAGTCACGAGAATACCATAGCCCATAGTTTACAGTTCCCTTAACATATTTGATGATTCTTTTGACTGCATTTAGATGTGCTTCTCTTGGGTTTGCTTAAAAACGTGCACATAGGCTTACACTGAACATTATATCAGGTCTGCTGGCGGTTAGGTACAGTAAACTACCAATCATACTTCGATAAAACTTGCCTTCAACTGGTTTTGAGTCCGAATCTTTTGATAGTTTCACAGTAGTGGAAAGAGGGGTTTTGGCCTCCTTGGCAGAGTCAAGACCAAATCTTTTTACCAGGTTTTGGGCGTACTTGGTCTGTGACAAAAATAGCTCCGTTTCCATCTGTTTAACCTGCAGTCCTAAGAAGCATGTCAATTCTCTGATCATGCTCATCTCAAATTCTTTTTCCATGACTCGAATAAATTCCTTGACATTTGTAGGCGATGTTGAACCGAACACGATGTCATCTGCATAAACTTGGGCTACTATTATGTGATCTGTGGTCCTTTTAACAAATAAGGTTTTATCAGCTCCACCACGGATGTACCCATTTTTCAGAAGATATTGTGTGAGGCGTTCATACCAAGCTCTTGGCGCTTGTTTCAATCCATAGAGGGCCTTTTTCAATTTGTAGACGTGATCAGGATAATATGGATCCTCAAACCCTTTTGGTTGAGCTACAAAGATTTCCTCATTGAGGAGTCCATTCGGGAACGCAGTTTTCACATCCATCTGGTTCAGTTGAAAGTTCAGGATGCAGGAGACGGCTAACAATAGTCTTACAGATTCAAGTCTAGCAACTGGTGCAAATGTTTCTTCATAGTCAATTCCTTCAATCTGTGAATAGCCTTGTGCCACCAGTCTAGCCTTATTTCTCGCAACATTTCCTTGTTCATCAGTTTTATTTCGAAAGATCCACTTTGTTCCGACAACATTTACATCTTGAGGGCATGGTACAAGATCCCATACCTCATTTCGTTCAAATTGAGCGAGTGCATCCTGCGTAGCCATTATCCAATTTTCATCTTGAAGTGCGTCTTTGTAGTTCTTGGGTTCAAATTTTGATGTGTAACAAGCGTACCCAGATAACTCAGCAAGACTACCCCTTAATATTCCTCTGGTTCGAACACCAGCCGTGGGTGTCCCCAATATATTTTCTGCAGAATGATTCTTTTGAACATGCGATGGAACCTGCTTTGGTTGTGTAGATTGATGAGAGTCTATGGTTGTATGTTGTTTAGTGTCTGGTTCTGAGTCATCTGGTTCAGTCTCTGATTCAGATTTCTTGATTCCTTCTTCATCATCTGATTTTCTTTGGCTTTGTTCAAGTTCAGCGACTGGTACATAGTCACTAACAGTTTGCGGTTGATCATCTACTATTACATTGATTGATTCTTGGACAGTCTTGATACGTTTGTTGTAAACCCTGTAGGCTCTGCTATTTGGTGAGTATCCCAAGAATATGCCTACATCACTTTTTGGCTCAAATTTTCCAACCTTTTCTCTGTCATTTAATATGTAACATCTGCTACCAAAGATGCGAAAGTATTTCAGATTTGGTTTCCTTCCTCGCCATAGCGCGTATGGTGTATGCGACATCCCAGGTCTGAGATAAACTCTGTTGGTTATATGACATGCAGTGTGTACTGCCTCTGCCCAAAAGAACTGAGGAAGGTTTTTGCTATTAATCAAAACTCGAGTCATCTCTTGAATGGTTCTATTCTTTCGCTCAACTACTCCATTGTGCTGAGGAGTTTTGGGTGCTGAGAATTCATGACTGATTCCATTTTTGGAGCAGAAGTTAGAGAAGTCCTGATTTTCAAATTCCCTACCGTGATCTGATTTGATCCTCACAATTTTCCCAATGTGTGATCCTTTTTCTTTTTGCAGCTTCAAGCATAGTTTCTCAAATTGTTCAAAAGTTTTTGATTTATTTCTGAGAAACATTACCCAACAAAAATGAGAATAATCATCAACACAAATAAATATATATCTTTTACCTCCCAAGCTTTCCACCTGTGTTGGTCCGATTAGGTCCATATGCAGAAGATCCAGACATGAAGATGTTCCTATATGGTTGAAAAATTTGTGTGGGGCTCTGGTTGGCTTTCCAAGCTGACATGGGCCACATATACCAGTTTCCTTAACTTTGAACTTTGGTATCCCCCTTACACATTCATGACTTATAAGTTGGTTCATGTCTTGATGATTCATGTGTCCAAGTCTTTGATGCCATAGATCCATATTATCACTGGTTGTACTGCAGCACAAAAGATTAGAAGACAAAATATAACAATTATCAGAGGATCTTGTACCTTCCATGATAACCTTGTTCTGTTGGTCCTTGACAATGCATCGATTTTTAGTAAATCCAACGTTTAGCTTCTGGTCACATAGCTGACTGATGCTGATCAGATTTGCTTTAAGACCCTGAACCAGTAGAACCTTCGACAGTGAAGGCAGTCCAGCTACATTGAGAATCCCAATACCCATGATGTCACCTTTGATTCCATCACCAAAGGTTACTTGTCCAGTATAAGGAATTACATTCTTGAGAAATTCTTTACTGCCAGTCATATGTCTGGAACAACCACTGTCGAAATACCATTTTCCCTGTTCTTTTCCAAAAAGCATAGAATAACAGATCAAATCCGACTTTCTTACCCAAACTTGACGACCAGCAGGGGTAATCCATTTCTTTTGAAATTTATCAATTCTCTGATCGCTATAGAACTGATAACATTCTGGTCTTGTATGGCCTTTCTTGCAGTAGTAGTGACATATTGGAATATATTTCCTCAAAATTCTTTGGTTGGTGTCGATATTTGGCCGAGTGCTAGTACCAGCAGGAACAAACTTAGTGGAGAATGAAGTTTGAGAGTTTCGAGTGTACCCCAGACCGTTTCGAATGTTGGGTGATCTTCCAGAGTCAAGGATTTGATTCAGAGTTGATGTTGTGTTCATCATTTGGATTTGTTTTCTGAAAGCTTCCAATTCAGCTAAGAGTGTCATCACTTTGGAATTGGATTCAGCTAGTTCAGCATCTTTGTCAGCAACCAGTTTCTTCAATGATTCAATATTCTTTTCCAGGAACTCATTTTTAGAGTTTGTGGTTGTGTGTGTCTTCAAGAGAATGTCTCATTTCTTGTACAGTTGAATGTAGGATTGCTCAAGTTCTTCATAGGACATTTTGTCTACATCTTCATGATCTGAGTAACTTTCCGATTCAAATTGAGATTCAGCCATAACTGCAGTGAATGCAACAAAGTTTCCTGATATTTCTTCATCTTCATCTTGAGTCTCTTCTGAGCATTCTTCATCACTCCAGGTCACCGCTTTCATAGACTTTTTCCTTTTGAGGTAGGTAGCACATTCAACCTGAATATGCCCAAAACCTTCACATTCTCTACATTGAATACCTTGTTCTTGTTCTTGATTTCTCCCTGTTGCCATTGATTTTGTCATGTCTGATTTGAGTATTGTCCAGATTGATTTGTCGGACCAGAGTTCTTCATGAAGTTTGAATTTGATGATTTTCCACCGGATCTAGATGAATTTGTCGAAGATGAAATTGTGCTATTGGGTCTATTTTGTTGATTTACCTCCTCTGTTTCTTCAATTTATCTGTTTCAGAATCTTGGTGAAGTTTCTTGTTATCATTGCCACAGATTCATCATCTAAATCTTCGTATTCTTCTTCTGAATCACACTCTTTGGCAATGAAGGCTACATTCTTCCCCTTTTTCGAGTTATTATCTTGCGACAGGATGTCCATTTCGTATGTCCTCAGGTTGCTCATTAATTCAGCAACAGATTTGGTTTCCCATCCTACGCTTTCTTGAATAGCAGTTACTTTCATCCTGAAGCGCACTGGCAGGGATCGAAGAATCTTTCTAACCAGTTTATCTTAGGAAAACGGTTCGCCCAACACCGCAGCTTCGTTTTTAATTCTTGAACCCTAGCATTGAATTCAACAATGGTTTCTTCATCTTTCATGCGTAATTCCTCAAATCTGGTGAGAACTTGCTGCATCTTGGTTTGTTTAACAGAAGAGTATCCTTCATAAAGCTTTTCAAGAATCTCCCAAGCATCTTTTGCAGAGCTGCATCCAGCGATTTAATCCAAATTGACCTTCATCGAGCGATCCAGTGATTGTATTCAATGCCTTGTTATTGTTTTCACTGTCGTTGATTTCTTCAGCGGTCCATTTGTCAACCGGAGCCAATATCTCAGATTTGTCTTCTTGAATCCTTTTAGGGTGAGTCCACCCATGGGTGACAGCTTTCCACACGTTTACACCTTGTGTTTGGAGATAGATCCTGGTTCTTGCCTTCCAGTAAGCATAATTGGTGCCGATCAATTGTGGGGGTCTAGCTTGCCCTTCCATATCTTCTTTTGCAAATACAGCAAACAATCTTTGAAGAACAAGGTTAAAGGAAAGGAAAACAGAAAATATCAAAGGATCGTATATCAAGAGAATAGCTTTGAGACTGGGCTCTGATATCAATTGAAATCTTATACTACCGTAGTCGCGGTCTAAGAGTATGAAAGAGTCTCCCAACGATTAAACCTAATTGCTAGATTTATTAGTCGACCCTTTAACTACTTGCTGATCTAGTGCAGAGATAAGAACAATGCGTATTAAAATGTAATCATGAAACGCAGATATTAAAGCAGTAAGAACACTAGAAATTGGTAACCCAGTTCAGAATCTCAATTCCTACGTTTGGGGGGCATCACTCTGATTGCCCAACTCTTCATTGATCAATACTGTGAAATGTACCACCAATTTACAGTTTGAGATTCACGCGATAACTCTAGAAAATCATCACTGCTCCATTCTAGAGTTCAACCTTGAAGAGTTGACAAGAACTTGATCTCCCGATCTTCTTGAATTGAGGCTCCCCATCAATGATAGCACGACTGGCATTCAGAGTGATGACTTGCCCTATACTTTTCCGAGAAGATGTATCTTGAATCAAAGGTAAGCTTTGTCAAGATTTCTTGTAATCACATATGTGGAAACTTCACATTTTGATCTTCAGTGTAAAATCTCTCCAACCCGATCATAAGGGATTAGTCTCATATATATCTTGTTCTGGTTCTGGTAAGTTGTTGGAGTTTCTGTAACTAACCCTGATCCTCTTTCTTGCCTTTGTACAGTGTCTTGTTCAGTGAGCTATCTTCAAAGTCTTTCAAGTCTTCTGAACTGTTTACTGAACTAAACTATTAAACTATTGCAAACCTAGAATACTAACAGAGAACCTGTTTTTGAACTATCTACTGAGCCAACAAAATTGTCACAAGAGCTTGGTACAACTTAGGGAGTTTCAAAACAGTTTTCACTTAGTAATTTTATTAACAGTCTCCTTTGCCAATCTTCACAAGAACTTCACATACTTCTTTCGCTGTTTTACATTTCCGAACTTTCGGGAAAGTTGCATCGTCAATGGCTTTGAACAGAATATCCTTGGCAATGTTGTCCAAGTTATTTCGTGTACGATCTTCTAGACCCCATTCCTCTTTGGGTTTAGGAATGTACTGCGGTGTTGTACTTGTTTGTGCTACAACGGTATTGATCTTTAAGATTTTGATCGGCCCGTCTTTGATGACTTCCCACATTTCATCGTGTAATGCAGACAAATGAACCTGCATACGGATTTTCCAATCATCAAATTTATCTAATGAAAATAACAGGTTGGAGCCAAGCCTCTCTTCATTTTGAAGGTTTGAGATCTGTCTAGTAGTCAAGATTTGACTCAAATAGACAACCGCTCTAATACCACTTGTTGGTCCCGATAGGGTAGGGAAAAGTCTAGAGGGGGGTGAATAGACTTTTCTAACTTTTCAAAAAATATTATAACACTTCAACAGAAAGAAACCAAGTGAATAAATTCAACTTGAATTACGCAGCGGAAATAATAAACGGTAAAGTGCTATAAACAAAGTTACGTAAAAATGAAGAGCTTCACAACATGCAACACGTTAGAAACGCCAGAAATAACTCAAATACTGAGTATATAAAGTTTGGCTCGCATGCGAACGTGGGAACTATCAAACCCAGATCAATTAGTATACACAATGAATAGTTGGGTTCGTAGCATAACAACAAATATAAGCTTGATGAGGATGAGGTTGAGTAGGAAATAAATCTTGCATGCAAAAGGATGATGTCACGTGAATCTAGGATATTCTAGTGTAATAAATGTGACAAAGTATGCAGTGCATGCAATGCTCAGACAGGTAAATATGCAAGCAGATATGTGAGCAGATAAAGTAAATGACACAGGGATTTATAGTGGTTCGGAGGTGATGTAATCCTCCTACTCCACTTTCTCCTTCCTCTAGGAGAGATTCCACTATCTTCAATCACCCAGATACAATAGTGAATATGTGCTCTTCTAGCACTCCTCTACTCCGAATGCACTTTTGCTACAGCAACACTCAAACCTGAACGTCTTGCACCCAACTACGTTCACAAGCGTCTTGCACCCAGCTACGCCCTCCAACCAAGTGTTTTGCACCCCAGCTACACTTAGTCTCCACAAGTGTTCTGCACAAAGATGCACTCCTCCGAGTAATTCGCACAAAGCTTTTCAACCATGTGTTTTGCACCCAACTACACTTAGTCTCCCTGAGTGTTTTGCACAAAGCTACGCTCCTACAATTTCTTTTCAAGAAATAAAGTATTTCTCTCTAAGACTTGATTTCTCTCGTTTTTAGCTCACTGCTTAGCACTTTCAAATCTGATATCACTTGATGTGTATTCAGTGCTAATAACGTTGTATCCTCATCCACTTCTATTGGTCTTCAAGTCTTCTTGGGTTTATATAGCTAAATTAGCTATTTGCCCGTTGTAATTCTTCAGAGCATTAAATACTTTCAGATGGTCTCCGTCAACTTTGATGGCTCTGTTAGATGAATTTGAATATTTGCTTCTGATAATCCTCCAACGTTCTTCTGCAAACACTGATATAATTTTCCTTGTAACTTGTAGCCAACTAGCCATCCATCTTTGACTTTGGTAGTATGAAACACTTGACTTTGTTCATAATCCATAAGTCAGGTTGCTCTTAAATATATCCGTGAAAAGTCAGGTTGCTCTTAAATATATCCGTGAAAAATATAGTGTGAGCATAATTAATTCCACTAAAAAGTACACTGACTTTTCTCATAATGATCTTCAGCTCATTGTAGCAAGATTATTTGAATTCACCTTTTGGAGTCATCCTCATGCCATATTTAGGAAAACAATATTTTTTCTTTTTAGAAATATTGTTGGCAGTGTTGGACTCCTTTGGAATAAATAGACCATCATATTTTTCTCCTTGGTTATGCCATACTCAGCCTCAAAGATGATTTTTGTTCTTCCCCCTATTGATTTGGATCTCACGTAAATCATCCTCATGCATGGCATATTTTTATGAGGTGTAGGTCATCCTCATCCTCATTTTTAATTCTAAAAATAAAGTCACATTTTCCTCCTTCAAGAATGCACACGGTTAGCCTCATCCTCATAGTGACTTGTGGCTAAGTCATCTTCATCCTCATATTTAGTTCCAAGAGGCTAAGTCATCCTCATCCTCATTCTTGATCTCAATTTCGGTCAAGTCATCCTCATCTCCTTTCTTGATTTAAATTTCGGCCAAGTCATCCTCATCTCTATTTAATGATCAAAGTCATCCTCTCTCAAACTTTGAGCTAGTCATCCTCATTTCCATAAATTAAAGAGGCAAGGTCATCCTCATCACCAAAAGTATTTTCCTTGCATGAGTTAGCCTCTAAAATATTTTGTGAGAAAACTCATTTGAGGTTGACTTCAATTTTGACTTTTAATTGCAACATCTTCATCTTGAATTAATTAATTCTTCCAAAGAATTAATTCTTGCAATTCGAAGCGTTGTCATGCTCCGGGATGTCTCCAAGTCTTGATCAATCTTCCAAATTCTCCTCAATTTATAAAGTGGAAGCGAATGACTTACAAGTATAAATAAAAAATTCATACTATTGTAATTTCCACTAAATCGATTAGGCTTGTATTCGGCGTAATCCTATACTAGACTCAAAATAAAATTGGGGGTCTAAAATTACATTTTTGGTTCATCAAAACAATTACAATATATTCCTAACATATAATATTCATTAAACATCACATGCATTTTGGGTATTTTAAATTTTAGGGGTAGAAGGGGAATTTGGGTCTCAACTTTGGGTGGGTGGAAATTGTTTTAATTGTTTGGACTTGGGCCTTGTGATTGGCCCAATTGGTACTCTTAACGGATCTTCATTATGTTGCGCCGCATCATCCTCCCCTTCTTGAAAATGATTTGACCTCGAATCTTATAAGCATTGTCTTCGATCCGCGATTACACTTGAAATGGGCCACTATAATACTTTCCTCTATCAAATGGAATTCTTCTTGGGCTTTCTTGTTTCTTCCACCAATGACGCTTTAAGGATGGTGATGGGACTTGTGATGAGCACACTATGGGCCCTTATTGGGTTCCATGTGTGTTGGTTCCTATTAAGAAGTCTCAAAGTTAGAAACAAAGAAAATCTTGTTTTTCCAGAACAAGTGGTTTTTCTATCGGAGTGTAGATAGAGGATTGTCACAAGGAGTGTGAAATCTTGATTGCACTGTAGTGTAGGCTTAGTGATCAAAGCACTTGATCACAAAAATTCATTGTGTCTTGTAACCAAAGAGTGATGGATATAGTGAATTCCTCCTGGAGATAGGAGTGGAGTGGAGTAGAAAGATTACATACAGTGACGAAGCCAGAAAATTATTTGAGTGGGGCCAAGTTTAAATGACGATAAAAATGTAAATTACAAAATATCAAACAATCATAATAAGCTTAAAATAAAAAATACATTATAAATTACAATAGAATATTTTTCATAGATTACACGATAGAATCGGAGCCAAAAATATACATGAATGTGGTGAAAATGTGAAAATATTTATGACAAAATATGAAGCATAATTGATAAGCACAAAAAATAGCTAGAATCAAGGGTCTAAGTTGGGGTTATTTAGTAACGTTTAGCATAATTTTTGTGAATTATTTATGGCATTTTATACTCTAATGCGTGAGTCTATTGCAAAACTCTATTTTGGTATATTTGAGTGTTTTTATAGGTCCCAAGGATGAAAGGGCAAGGCATGAGGACTTGACGAGCAAACGAAGCGAAGATAAAAAAACTCGGGACAATCTGCACACCTTTCCACGCGTAGAGAGGGGCGTGGATCATTTCTAGTGCTGATCCACGCCGGCCTCCACACGTGGAACCGTGCGTGGACAAGAGAGGCGGAGTCATTAAATGAAAGGGGCAATTGGGGAAGCTATTTAAGGCTTAGTTAGGAAAGTTTAGAGGGAGATCATCATTGGATTACAATTTTTCAGCACAAATCATTGTAGAGAGAAGTGAGAGCTAAACCTAGAGATTTTCATCTTTTGATTCCAAGTTTGAAGAAGCAATTTACTTTGAAGATTGTAATTGAATTCTCCTAGGTAATCTACATTTCTACTCTTGTTTCTATTTCAATTTTGGATCCCAATTTCAATTCCTTGCATGAATTTAGATTTTGTGATTTCAATTCTTAGAATGAGTAGCTAATTTCTCATTAGGGATTGAATTGAGCAAAGTTATGATCCTAAGTATGGATCTCTAGTTCCTAATTGTGGAGATTGATCTATTCTAGTTGGAATTCTTATTCTTGTTCATGATTGTTGTTTAGTGTGAATTCTAGGAGATTTGGCCAATCCCTTGAATGTTTAAGGCTTTGATCTAGGCATGTTAGTGACTAGTATTAATGCAAGCTCCTTTCAATCATGGATTCCTATGTAGATCTTAAACTAGGTTAGTAGGGAGGTGTTGTAGTTTATGTGTTTGATGAAATGCCTCTAATGCTCTTGGTTGCCTAATAAGCACTCCAATGCTAGGGAGCCTTAGTACACTAATTGTGGAAAAGGATTAAGTTCCAACACCCTTGAATAACCAACTTTATAGATCAATACTCCCTTGCAATAGTCACACTATGAAGCATCATAACTAAGCACAATTCCTTCCCTAGTTTCCTTCATTTGATTTGATTCATTATTTGATTGCTTTAGTTGATAGACTTTCTACAAACAATTGATTTTACCTTGTGCAATGACGTGCTCTCGTGACCACCATGCACTCTCTTGAATAAACGCTAAGTAATCTTCCGCTTTGCCTCCTTCGAGACACGATACTCGGGGAATCATCTCTTTGTTTTAACACTTAAGACAATACCACTGACAATACCACCGCAAAACATTACTTTCAATAATCAATTAGATAAAATAATTTAAATAATACAATATTCATAAATATTTTTTTAATTTTAATTTTTTTAATTAGATCAACTTTATATTTTTCTAAATTAACTCGAATACAATGAAGTATAATATAAACTTGTAAACTATATTAATTAAATGATTCATAAAAAGTAGACTAAAAAGCATTTAATTTGTTAATTAAATGATTCATAAAAGTAGACTAAAAAATATTTAATTTATCTTATTTAAAAAAAAAAAAAACATTGTCAATAGTACATTTAACCATACACTTTTTATTAAATTTGAACTTATAACCATTACACTTTTTATTATCAAATTTCAAATTCAACCAATTAAATTACTCAAACTATTAGTATCTTATGCATAAATATAGATTTTATATAACATTTAATGCAATATATGTGTGTGTGTGTGTGTGTACACACACACACACACATATAAAGGGATATGATGGGGTGGGGGAGTGGGGGCAGCTGCCCCCCACTGCCACCCATAATAGCTCCGCCCATGATTACTTACACCTTCGAATCACTATAAATTCTTGTGTCTTTATTTGCTTTACTATTATTTATTTTTACATGCATGATCTACACTTGAAACACACACTACACATTATTTATACTCCACTATGCACAAGACATTAACAAATTGTCAAGTGTTCTGATTTTAATATTGCCTTGCAAAATTTTCAAATTGGTGTAAGTCTATTCCCCCCCCCCCCCTCCCCCTCTAGACTTTACTTTATCTCTTTTGGGACCAACATCAACTTCAAATGAGCTTGAGAGCTTGGATCAAAATCAAGTCTATCTTTGTCACTAATTGGTCTTTGCTCTCCTACCATTTGACCCATTATCTTGGATGAATTGGTAAAGGTAGCTATGACCTCACACATTTTGTGCTCTCGCACTTCCCTTACTTTGTGCACTCCTCTTTGAGTAAGAGAATTTATTTCTCGAATTGGCCAATTGTTTTTATTTCTTTAGCATAATGTTCTTGAAAGATTCGCGTTAGGCCAAGAGTCGGGCATTCTCTTCTTTCCGTTTAAACTGAGCACTTTTTACAAAATTGAAGTCCTTCATCAGTTTGAGAGCTGAATCCATAGGATCTTCATTAGGACTGAAATATGAATCACATGGGTTGAGGTTTGAGAAGTTACTTCATCATCTTTGGCCGTAAGACATAGCAAATAAAAAATAAAAAATAAAAAGTTGAGGTTTGAGAGACACACACACATACATATTGGTCCCGAAGGGTTGGGGTTACAAGTCTAGAGGGGGGTGGATAGAGTTGTATACTTTTTAAATAAAAAATAAAGAATAAAAAGGAAGTTATGATTCGATTAAGGAGCTCCGAAAAGTTATTTCTTTGCTAATTAACAATTCATTGAGTTTTGCATAGCGGAAATGTTTTAACCCCTTTTTAAGTGGTTTTGTACGTAAGTTTGATCTTTCAAGAAGTTAATGTTTGTGTGAGTATGAATGGATGCAAGCAGAAAAGTAAATAGAGAGAGATTTTTATAGTGGTTTGGCTAAACCCTAACCTACTCCACTCTTCTCCTTAGAACTCCTAATGAGGTTTGCACTAATCCCTTTAGTACAAAAAGAATGTTCAAGCCTTGAACACTAAGCCGGCCTTGAACTTCTTAGATTTTTTTTAACTCAACACGAGTTTACTCTGCCTCTTTCTACTTCAACCGAGTAGAGTTACAGATTGTTTGAAGAGGATGATTCATCTCTCTCCAACACGAGAACTTGGCTTTGAATGATAATCTTGACCTTTACGTTTGAGCAGCTTAAGCTTCATAATCTAGACATGTCTTTTTCGCTTTGTCTCTCCCTAAAAATTGGTCACTTGAAAATTTTTGAACACTTGATAATTTTTCATTCAAAAGACCAGCACCTTCTTTAGCTTTGAATGAAGGTATTTATAGATGTTTAGAAATGTGTCCGTTGGAGGGAAACCCATTTCAAACTTTTATTGACTAGTGGATTTTTTTAAAAGTAGCTTTATGCGTCAGACTTTCCCGCCGTTAGACCACGTAATTTGCGTTGAACATATTTTTTGTTCTGCACAAATATCTAGGCTTTCTGAGAAAAATCTCCTTTTGGAAAGTGTACCTAAGACTCTCTTTTTCTTGATCACATTTTACCATAATTAAAGTTTTCTTTTGGAAAGTGTACCTAAGACTCTCTCTGCACAAATATCTAGCGTTTTAAGGTTTCGAGTTGTTGGCTTGGAGAATGTCTCGAGCATCAGTCCTTTCGAGTAGTTAACGCTTAGAGCCTTAACACTTGCTACTTTTCGGGTTCGAATAGTTGTCCTTACTATTCGAGCACTTTACAAATCCCATATTACTCGAAAGGTAGGCCCTTCCACCATTCGGTCTTTGCAACCTTTCGGTCTTGAATCTTCTACTCTTCAACTCTTCATCTCGAACTCTTCTGATCTTCAACTCTTCGAATCTTTATCTCTGGTTATCCGAAACATAACCTTTCGGTTTATCATTCGGACTATTCGAATTGAGAAAGCGAGTTCCTAAGTCTAAGAGATATAATAAATTGGGGACTAAAATTCCTAACTTTTGGTATCATCAAAATCTTTCTAACAATACATATATGTGTGTATGTATTAAAATTCCAAATTTAATGCATCGACAATAATGACTTTTTTTCATTTTTTCTCCATTATTTTTTATTTTATTGTTTAAAAGTAGATGAATAAAAGGGTAATGGGTACGTTTTGTAATTACCAAAGCATTTGAATACAATAGTAAGATAACAAAAGTAAACAAACAAGCATGATAATAGGTATCAGAACTCATAATAGGGTGCAGAAGTCCCCAACCAAACAGATCCTAAATAAGCCACTAGACCTTGATGACTAATTACGAGATACCACTACAACTTCATGTTTGTTTTTTAAAAATAAAAATTACACTTATTACCTTGTAATCAAAGTATTAAAATTGCAAATTCCCCCTTATATATTGGCCTTGTTTGGTAAATGGTTATTGGATGATTGGGTTGGTTGTTTGGGTTAGAAGGAATTATTTGTTGGTAACATTAGCTGATTATAGAAAATTGTTTGATAAATTAGCTGTTAGCAGCTGTTTGGTATAATTTCTTTTTTCAAAAAGCTAATTGAAAAGGCTGATTTGAGTAGCCTTTTGAATTTTAGCATTTTGGAGTTAAAAAACTTATTAACCAAAGACTTATATTAATTTTTTAACCAAGTCAAACAACTAATAATGGTCAAATAAGCCAAAATTGGCTGATAGGCTGATTATTTGCCAAACAGGGCCATTATCAACCGTGGGAACATTATTTTGTGGTTTTATTTTTCTGGTTGCATGTGCAGCACAAAAAAAAAAAAAAAAGGAGAGTAAATAGTTTACACATGTGAAGGAGAAGAAAAGCAAACAATTCCCTCATCTCAACGAACATATTATTCGATCTTAAGGGTTACAGCGATGAAAAAGATTGATGTTTCCATCAGCAGATCGAACAATTCTGGCAAAAAGCTAAGCAAAGTAGCACAATCTAGATAACAGCATATAGAACATTATTTCATCATCCTTTATTTAAAAATGTATAAAATAACTATTACCATTAGCTATATATATATATATATATATATACTTTATAATTTTTAATTATATTATAATATTAGTCTAATAATAACACTAGTAGGTGTTTGACTTAGTTAAACAATCAATATAAGTATTTGATTAATTAACTTTTTGTAAGAGTTTATTGTTTTAAAACGCTAAAAGCTGCTCAAAATATGACAGTTTTTTTGATAAACTTTTCGAAAAAGTCATTTTGCATGTAATCCGCTATTAACTAATTCCTAATTTACCAAATATTTTTCTAGGATCAGTTAATGTTATCAACTGGTTAAACCTACTAACCCAATTAGCTAACAGTTATTTGTGAAATACCTCTTAGTTTTGAGGTATTTATTATGGTTTGATCTTATACGTTGGAAGATGGGATTTAGAGAAATTGAATTGAAGAGAGAAAGCTAGAATCAAATGGAAGGGAGTTCCATAGGCACCCACTGTCATTTGTTGAAGGTGACTAGATTGTTGATTTTGAGAGATTAGTTACGCTCTATCGAGCATATTTGTAGGGGTAATAAATAAGTAAATGTTTAAATGAATAAATCATGCTTATTTATTAAGAAACAATGGGTAATTTACTAATGGGAGGTTAGCTGATAATTGATTGCTGATTGATTTAGTTTGATAGTTGATAGTTAATTAATTATGTTAACAGGTTTGACCAACATAGTATTAATTAGTTGATTATAGAAATGTATTTGGTAAATTAGTTATTTGTTCTTAACTGGTTACATATATTATGACGTATAAGGACATAAGTATATTGTGCTATTTACTTAACTCTTAAATTATTTTTATAATCAATTGTTATTATTAATTATTGCCAATGACCTTGTGCTCTAGTGGCATCCGATAGTGGCATTTGGTGGCATTTTTATAATCAATTGTTATTATTGCCAATGACCTTGTGGTCTAGTGGCATCCGATAATGGCATTTGGTTGTACCCCATGTTGGAGGGGATAGTGGCATTATGCCATAAAATGACGATTTTGCCCTCAATTATATTTAATTATAAAAGGGTTATGTTTTTCCAGTCAGATTTAACAGGTGATTTGGCCGGGAGGACCAAATCCGTTAAAAAAAAGCATAGTTAAATGATTAATTCGTTAGTTTTGAAAGTCAAGTGTTGCAATTAACACAAGCCCTATAGTCATAGGACCAAAAGTGCAATTTACTATATATATATACACACATATGAGTCTGTGTGGGTGAGGGCGGGGAAAGAGTCAATTCAAATGTCAGACTCTAGGCGGTTTTGATGATATTAAAAATGTAAATTTAAATAAAATTTCAATAAATATAAACAACACAATAACCAATAATTATTAAGGGTAATTAGACTTTTAAAATAAAAATGTAATAAATTGATATCAATAAGCTACTTGAAGTAACTTTTTTATTTTTAGCTTATTGACACAAATAAGCTAAGCAAAAAAATTAATTATCAAACACTCATATTAATTGTTTGGCTAATCAAACAAGCTATACTTTGTTTGATAAGCCATTTTTTATACACCATCAATTTGTGTTAGGCTTTTTTTTTTTTTTTTTTTGAGTACTGTGTTAGGCTTCCTAATATATCAAAATACATACATACATATATACATACATACGTACATACATATATATATATATATATATATATATATATATATACATACATATATATATATATATACATACACATATATATATATATACATACATATATATATATATATATATATTCTGAACTATTCATGTGTATTTAGACCAAAAAACATGCGGCATGTTTAGACAAACAATGTAAATTACCCTCAAAATATTGCAAATTATCTCAATATATGCATAAAACATTTATACATATCTACAAAATTATCACCACCCTATTTCATTTAACTTTCTAGAGATTCTTCAAACTGTTCAAAATGATACTATTTTCACCCAAGTGATGTTTTTCAGCAAAATGATCCTATTTTTCTCCAAAACTATGTTTCGATTATGCAGCCTTTATTATTATATTATTTTTTTCACAGTGATGCAACGAAAGTTCTACGTATTTATAAAAATTAAATTAAATTTAAGTGTAAATTTTGTACGTTCATTATTTTGTATGGACGAACAAAATTAACTCATTTTTTCTAAAAAGAACATCTTCTGACATGTGATGATGTTAGGGAATGTCAAGAAAATGGCTTAAGAAGGAAGCAAATAAAAGGAACCACTTTCCAAGGGGCAGCATGATTGGGCAGAAAGAGATGAGATAATCACTCCATCACCGCCCACCACTATTGCCCTGCACCATTCCATCCTCTCAATTTCATACCCTCAGTTCCTGGCAGACGTTAGTTTCCAATTTTTTTTCTATTTTTATGTGAGAATATATGTGATGGATATTCCGAATAGAATATTCAGTCCAGAGTATGCCAACGCACTCGGGACCTGCAGCCTATCTAAAGGTTCGGCTAGACCCCAAACCTTTGCCAGTGTAAAGCACAGGGCACCTACTTGAGAGTATGCATGCCCACACTTTACTCGGGACCTGCAGCCTATCCAAACACCAACGGGTCCCCAAGCGCCTGTAAAGCACAGGTGGTCCACCGATCATTCACAACACAAGGTGTAGACTAGGCACTGAGCAAATAGGCAATCATGGCCCTTACTGGAACATCATGGCCAAACCCACTCGCCACCCCTCTACAGGTAGTCGGGATTAGTGAGATAGATGGAATGCTAGACCCTGAGGCCGGAAAAGAGATTTCCTCCAGATATTAGGCAAGATACCTTGTATAAATACTTCTCCAGGAGCACATTGAACCGGATTCAGCATTAAATTCTCTAGCAATAACACTGTCAATTTGCTATCTAAGTTTCTTTTTGAATTGTTTTACGGTTGTCTTGGCTAGCCCACCGGCCCCATGGCCATAAAACCAACAATATCAAATTAATAACTTGTTTCAAAAATATCAAATTAATATCTTGCTTATGTTAGATGAATCGTGATGATATATATTATAATGTTATTTTTTGTGCAAATAGAAATCATAGACAACTACAGCCAAGTTCATTGAGCAGTTGGCCGGCTTGATATTCACAAGGTTCTAAGTTCAACTTCCATGATAGTTATTTATTTATTTTCTTTGGTTTAAGCCAGTCAGTTATACACAACTTAAGATACTTTACCTCCTTATGGTCCTTAACTAGCTAGCTTGGATCACAAAGCGGGCTTCATCTAGAGCGGCCTTTCGAGTAGTCGGCAAATTTTCTTATAAAAAGTTGCGAACTTAAAAGCTTTCTTTAGTAAACTTAGTTAAAAAAAGTCACCGAAAAGTTAAAATTTATGATGTATGAAAATTTTCAAGAGGAAACTTGTTTAGCTAGCTACTAAAAGCTAAAAGTACTTGTATTAGGTGATCGTGATTTTAAAAAAAAAATGGTAAAATTAGCTAGTAGCTAGAAAGAGTTACCAAATTAATACGGAGTAAATTACAAGCATTCAATCATTATCTAGCTTACAAGCACTAAAGTAAAATCTAGAAACTCTCTACATCATATTGAATCATCTATTAGATTATTTAAAAGTTTCTAGCTTCACTTCTTTGAATGAAGACAAACCAACAACTTGAGAGAAGTTGTGTTAACTATTTCGAAGAATAAAACAATGAGTGGGAGCCAAATATTGCAAAGAGACTTTATGGTAAATCGTTGTAAAGAAAGACCAAATAGTGAAATTCAAAGTGACTCTATGACCGACCATTGGAACAAAGGATAGCTACAGATAAAATGTTCAAGCAGTAGAGGGACTTGAAGATCTCTGTGGAAGGAAGGCAGTAATTGTATGTATTTTGTATATATATTAGGTTTTTAAAAACACTTGTCTATTGGGTTGAATTCCATGGTCCGGGTCCACCCACGTTCACTCTAAGATGCATAGGAGCTGGCCTAGGGAGAATCGTCGCTTGTGGGAATTGATCCCAGGTTCTCCCAGAATTTCTCCCCCACAAAGAGAGCTCACTTGCCACTTGAGCTACCCCATTGGGTTGCGATCACACATGCTAGACATGCTCAGATACGGCCCTGTTTCTTGTTCACGAACGAATTGTGATCATGAGTATGTGCATGTGTCTGGTTATTAAGTGTTCATAAACATGCTCATGAACATAAACAAACATGTTCGTGAGTGTGTTCGTTAATGTTAATGAACACATGAACATGTTCGCGAACGTTACCAAACGAACACGCACTACTACAAACCTAATCGACATCGTAGGTTTTATTTAAAAAAAAAATAATAATGTTACGATGTCGGTTCGTCATCAAACCAACATTGTAACCTATTTTAAAATAATTAATAAATATATGACATCAGTTTACTTCAAACCAACGTCATATTTAATCTTCTTTTTTTAAAATAGTTACGACGACTGTTCATTAACGAACCGATGCCATAGTTGTTATTTTTTATTTTTAGGGAAAATATACGACGTAGGTTCGCTGACGAACTGGCGTCGTAAGATATTTAAAAAAATAAATAAATATCCGACATCGGTTTTCATCAAATTGTCGTCCTATATAATCTAACCAGTTTTATTTTAATTTTTTTCAAATGGATACGACGTCGGTTCGTCATATTTAATCTTCTTTTTAAAAAAATAGTTACGACGTCAAGTCATTAATGAAACGACGTCGTAGGTGTTATTTTTTATTTTTAGAAAAAATATACGATGTCGGTTCGCTGACGAACTGACGTCATAAGATATTTAAAAATAAATAAATAAATATACCACATCGATTTTCATCAAACCGTCGTCGTATATAATCTAGTTTTATTTTAGTTTTTTTTAAATGGATACAACGCCGGCTCGTCATCGAACCGACGCCATATATTTTTCCTAAATTTTTTTTAAATTTTACGACGTCGATTTTTTAAGAAAATCGACGTTAAAAGTCCGATTTTGTAAATGATTTCTGTAGTAATGACGAACAGAATTTTTAAAATTCTTAACAAACAAACACGAACACTCCAAAATTCTTAACAAACAAACAAACACGGACACTCCAAAATTCTTAACAAACGAACATGAACAACCTCCATTCGTTTAGGTTCAATTCGGTTTTTTAAACACAAGGAGAAATTGTGGTGCATTCATGGAGAAATTGTGGTGCATTCCTTTAGTCCGCGCGTTCACATGAGAAGAGTAGTCTGCATATGATCTCTCTATATATATATATATATATATATATATATATTAAATGTTTGAATAGTTTTGTTGGTTATCCTTTAAAGATTGATAACATGTTTTTAGTTAATTTCACTTCGCACACACAGTATAATTCTTGTAAACCCTGATTGAGAATAAAGCATGAACACTCATAATTTCTGGCAGCCTTATCCACTGCATCCCTAACTGCCTTTCTTTATAAAGTTTATTTTTATTCCTAATACCAAAATCAGCACTACAGCCTGCCCAAACATCAATAAAACAAAAAGGAATTTGTATATTCTAATATTCCACACACTGTATTAAAGAATCTTGTGCTATATACATGGGGAGGGTTAAGTTAAGAACGTATTCCCATGTAAAAAATGATGACTAATATAATCCATTTATAGGTATATCAACTGTTAAGCGTTATTGATAGATAAAGCGAAAATAGTAGACTTCATTTTATAAATGTTATAAATTTTTAAGTTTAACATAATTATAAAATTGACCCCATATTTTTTACTAAAATTCTCAACTATTGATGAACTTTAATGGACGGATTTATAGGAGGATGTTCTCATTTGATCCTATCATTTATATATAGGCCAGGCAGAATTCAGATGAGAACATGATCACGTGTAAAAACCCAATTGGGTAGCTCAAGTGGCAAATGAGCTCTCTTTGTGGGGAAGAATTTCGGGAGAACCCGAGTTCGATTCACACAAGTGATGATTCCCCCTGGGCCAGCTCCTAGGCCTCTCGGAGCAAACGTGGGTGGACCCGAACCGTTAAAAGGACGAACCATTAATCTATCTAGATTAACAGTTGAATGTTGCTGAAAAGTAAGAGAAAATGTAAAGTTATTTCTGTAAATATTAAATATTTATAAATTTTCAATAATTATAAAATCGAACGGTGTACGTATTCATATTCATTAAGAATGTTTATGGCCATTGTATTTCATATTCATTAAGAATTTTACAAATACTCATCAAAACTGTAAATGATGTCAATTATATGGTGGAACTTACATTATTCTGTACAGAGGGTGCAAAATACTTTCCGCAGTGGAAATTAGTTGTAGATCATATTTTAATGTTGTCTGACGTCATGGAGCAAATTTAGAAGGTGAATTACTGAAAAGTCGATTCCTTTTTTAATCAATACTATATAATACTATCATTTTACTCTTTACCTTTTAATATGGTAAGTAATCCTTTTTTTTTTCCTCTTTCATTGCGTTTTAGCTTTTAAACCCAAGAATGTTTTTGTTTTTTAAAGTAAACGTAGCTATTCCATTAATTCATAACATAAAACGTTTACATCAACAATCAATGAAATGGTAAATCATTCCTTACAGTCAGACATAGAAACAACTTTTCTAACTATGATATAGAAAATTTGAATCGCAAACTGTTTCATAACTAGGAAGCTATGTTCCTTCAAGAAGCTTAAAGCTTCATCAAAGATCTGGGTCTTCGTCATCATTCTTTTTTGCTCGCCCATGATAAGATCAACACTTGCCGAAACCAAACTAAACAATTTATGCTAATGATAATGAAAAGCTCGTGAAAGTAACGAGAGGAAAACACAATAATAGAGAAAATAAAAAGTGGTAAAGCCAAAGTAGGGTTGGGAGTTCATGACTACCAACACAAACCCCAATACCTACCTACTATTATTTTATTCAAAGGAAAAGAAAACGGAAGAAGAAGATCTATGGCGATGATCGGAGGCGGACGGAGCTGCGATGGTGGTTGAGGCGGAAGAAGAGCGAGAGCAAACGTAGAAGGTGACTAAAACCGCTGACTCAAAGCTTCATTAGAGCTCCGGCCGGAGGCCGGTGGTGAAAGCCGAAGTTGAGCAGCAGAGAAAGACGTTTGGTTTTAGAGAAAAAAGGGAGACAGCATTAGGCTACAAATTATAAACCCAAGAATGTTAAGATTAAACACTAACGTGTTTAAACTAAATATTAAGTTCAATGTTTAACAAAACGAACAGTATTTTTATCGGATCGTTATACCGTGGATCAGGGTGCACAATGCATTGTGCTCCCCGTAATGAGATGAGTTCTGTGTATTCTATATAATCGTTCTGTGTATTCTAGCCAATCATTCTGTGTATTATAAGCAACCGTTCTGTGTATTCATGTTAGTAACACATGTTGTGATGTGTTTGTTTGTGCATTCGAATGTTAGGATACACAAAATACACAGAACTCATCCTCCTTACATTCGAATGCACAAACACATCACAACCTATGTTACTAACATGAATACATAGAACGATTGCCTATAATACACAGAATATTGACACAAAATACACAGAACTCATCCTCCTAAACATTCGAATGCACAAACACATCACAACCTGTGTTACTAACATAAATACACAGAACGGTTGACTTGATTAGACAGAATGATTGCCTAGAATACACAGAACGATTGCCTAGAATATACAAAATTCATCTCCTTACGGGGTGCACAATGCATTGTGCACCATGGTCCACGATATAAATTGCCATTTTTATCAGCTGGCTAAGGGTCTTATTGGGGCAATTTATATCATGGACCAGAGTCCACATAGTATCTTAGACCCTGGATTGAAAAGACAAGATACAAAATTCATACTCTAAGACACAAAATTTCATAACACAAAATACAAAAAATCACAACACAAAATATATAGCATTATGAATCTTAAATTGAAACGACGAGGTACAGAATCCATATTAGTAAGGTATAGAATTTCATAACATGAACCAAGATTCAGTGTAGTGTAAAACCCCATTCCATGGTATAAGAATTGAATTATTATGTATTAGGCTAAAATTGAAGCGTAATAGATTGCAATGATTGAGGTATTGGATGAAACCCAAGTATATATTATGATCCCAACATTTTCACCCAGGCCAATTAATAAAGAAGGCATATATATTGTGAGCATAAATAATACAGTAATATTTTAGTGCTGAAACTGAGACCAACAAGGCACAAGTAGAGTGTAGCTTTTAGGTAGACTAGTGGGAAAACAGTATGGCTTTTGAATGTAGCAACGGACAGGACAGGAGAGGACATTTGCGTTTTGTGCATGCATTATGCATTATATATATTCCTACAAATACCCCAACACCATACCACTGCCTCTTGCATTCATTCATCATCCAAATCCAAAATTATATTTTTCTCTTTCATTATTTCTTATTATTCCATTCATTGTCTAGTGTGAGGATATGATGTCATCATCAAGATGTAGTTGCGTGTCGAAGCCGCTTGTTGGATCAGATTGTGGCGGCGAGAATTGGCTTTCCATCAACAAGAGGGAAGAAGAAGATGATGATGAGTTGATGAAGCCTGGACAGGATGAGGTCTGGAAAGCAATCCAAGCACAGAAGCAGCAGGGGGATGGTGATCATACCAATAATAAGGCGCCGCCAATACGATCAACTGTTTCCTGGAGCGCAATTCTCTTATCTGATGATCAAAAAGTTGTTCTTCAAGATTCACCGCCGCCTTATATCCACCCTCTCCTCAAAAAGTCATCTAGCTGTTGTTTGAGTAAACACAGCCTTCAGATTTGCACTGAGAGTCTTGGCTCAGAGACCGGCTCCGATTGTCTCTCTTCCCGCGATTCTGATCACATTCAAAATGAAGTTCAGGACAACAAACAAGCTCATGAAGAAGAAGAAGATATTTTCAACCATGTAAAGATAAATTATAGCAAGAAATCACCATCCCCGCCATCATCTTTCCCTCCTCCGCTCCCTTCTCTGGCCAACTCAAGCGTTCAGCTGCGCTCTCATCGGCAAGGCAAAGGCGAAGGTGAAGTCGAAGGCAGCAGGTTGATTCTCGAAGCTGTTTCCATCCCTCAGCGCAACTACTTCCATGCTGAACGCTCCCACGGCAGGCTGCTCCTCACAGCCCTCACAAGCCCCAGCAGTTCACATGAAGAAGAAGAAGAAGCAGAAGCTGGGGATGATGAAACTGAAGAATTCGAAATTCATAATAGCAGCAGTGATGAAGAGGGGGAGGGGGAGGGGTCTGGCCACGCCACCATGCCATCGTTCAACAGCAACACCAACCACTTGTACTCCAACAGTGGTAGTAGTCGTAGTATTAGTATTGCAGAGTACAAGCAGCAGCAACAGGAGTTGTTGAGGAACTGCAAAGAAGCAAGGAGGAGGTCTCTACTAACGTGGGAGCCCCCTAATTACTGCATTGCCACCTCCTCCTAATCTTCCTTCATAAACCAACCCAACCATTCATTCCATTTCCTTATGCTGCACTACCGAATCCAATATTTAACAACTCTAATAAAACATGTCCTCAATATATAATACACCCATGCATATATATGTATGATACTAGTTGTCCCTCCTAAGATCATCGCTCTACTCTTTGGTCCAAAGAGTTTGTTTTGTGTACCCTAAATAAACATGTTGAATAGGTAGAACAATATCTTTTTCTACTACAAAGATTATTTTGAATCAAGTGTTAATTCTATACAAAAGTAAACTGATAATATCATTAATTCCATCAACTCATGATTCATGAACGACCACAACATATAAAAGATCAATCATCTTCACAATAAGTTTTCATTCTTTTATCTCACACAAGCACCCATAAATTCTCCATTTTTCTCAAGACAGAAAAACCTATACAAGAATGCACTACTTACCCCCATGTAAAATTGGAGAATCCAATAAATGCAATAAAAAGAAAAAGATTGTGTATCTTTAGTTAACATATTATATACCAACCTATTAAATAAATTAAAGATATTATAATTTATTCACTACAAACACATAATATGTAAATTATAGTTAAAATATAATATATTAACTACAAACATATAATCTAAATATCGTTTTGAACCAGGATCCACAACCACCTTGGTCCATCATATAACATTATAACAATTGAATGGGAGCAATATGGTTGCATGCACAAAAATGCAGACTGTGGACCCAAGTCCAAAGATACACAATTTGGTACCAAATGTTCACAATTTATCTTTTAAAAATTCACAATTTGTGATGGACTTGTATTGTAAAATTCAAATGGCATCAGAACTTGCCAACAAATAGTTGTCGAATAAAAAAGGAACGGTTATCCTTGAAGCAATATCATTTTTTTTTGGTTTGATAAAAGGATCCTTCACACAAATGTTACATTGTACAAGGCAGCATCACAGATTACACAAAGCAGCACCTCTCTCTCCTATGATACAAAGAAGCCCACCCTCACCAATCTTACAAGACCATAAATTCTTTTATAGCAGAAACAAAAATAATGCACCTAAACGAAGTATAAAAAAATTATATATTGAGAGACTAACTGAAAAAAGGAAGAAAAGAAAAATTAAAACTGGCACTACCCACCCATGGGAGACGACCAAGCCTGCCACTGGCTTGCGTTGCTTCGTTGTACAGCGGACAAACCTTCCAAAGCCTGAGTTGATTTTATCTTGATGACGGACGAATAGAGAATGGATCAGCAACCCTTGTATTCTTGTTGGAAGGAGTATCCATTCCATAACGCCCAAGTGCCTCGAATCCATTAGAATCTTGTACAGGGAACACATCTCTGCGGCATTCTCCAAATGGCATTATGCTATGTACAGATCACTGGAAATCCCTGGTGTTAGCATGAGCCTGGAAACAGTATAGGAAAACAATCTGGAACTATATAATCTAAATCCAAGCAAGAGAACCTCGATCATTTGTGACTGGAGGGCGACCTCTAGTTGGTGTAGGCGGTCTGTTAGCATTAAGCTCCTATTCCAATAAATTTGAAAAAATATAATAAAATTACAACGAAATTTATGATATTTACTTGAATAGAATATTATATATATATATATATATATATATATATATATATATATGTATGTATGTTTGGATTATAATTCCACCTGCATCCATGTATCTTCTATATGCCGCTCAGGTGAAGTTTCTGGTGATGAAATTGCTGGTGGCAAAGGATGTATAAGTTTTGGAACCACTACAAGATCTCTACCCAATACCAAGATTGCACCGGCATTGTTGGCAGTACCTGCAGTAAGCCGACTTTATTTAGAGAAGATTTTTCTACTGGGCAAATACCAAGTAAAAACAACTTAAATGAAGAAAGAGGACACACCACAATAATTGGTGGCTGAGAATAAAGTAATTAAATGCCCCTGAGCAAATCGTTCAAAGCCATCCATCACACATTCATGCGCTCGGACTATCAATTGAAGATCATTGTTGTTGCAGAATTCCATCACACGATCAGGCTGCAAACAATGAAGAACTTATATGACTCAGCTCTACCCAACCCCTCATCTCATCAAAAGAGATACCTTCCTTTTCATTCCAAGCCTTGGCAACTCTCATGGATTACAAGTTACAGAAACAATTTCCACTAGAGTAACCAATTGGGTGTGATGTTGGGAAAGAAGATAGAAGAAAAGTGCACTCACTCCAAAAGTAACTAATCCAGGCCCTCTGGCATTTGGGCGCAATCCCTCAACACTATCATTTTCTGTTGGGTCAGACCTGAGTATGGATTCCAATAACAATGTTGGAGAAAATAGTTAGAAGAATGGGAGTCAAAAAAAATAAGATGAATTAGAAGTTAGATATTAACCACAACAAATCCATGAGCACAATTGAGCCTGCTTCCATAGTAATAGGGCGCTGAATATTTTCAATTTGTTCGACATGATTGATTGACCGCCCAATACCACCATGCATACAGATAATTTTCTTCTCAATCAATGCAGCAAGAGGAAGCCAGTTAAATAGTCTGTTAATCCTATGCCAAGCCCAGATTCCATCTCTCTCACCCTGCTCAATGGATCATAATCTCAGCAACTGTGTTAGACTAAATATGAGCCTAAATATGTTGACTAAATATGATACATACCATGCGCTCAATACACTCAATTCGAAAGCCAAATAGTGCATTGATATCTGCAGCTTCATGATTCCCGCGTATTAGGTGTACATTGTGAGGATATTCTACCTATAAATTTATTTGTTCTCATTTAAATCAACAGAAATGAGAAAGTTAAACCCTAGATATACCCAAACAGATACAAGTGTACCTTCAAAGCCAAGAGAAGAGTTATGGTCTCCAAACTGTGCTGGCCTCGATCCACATAGTCTCCTAGAAAGAGGTAATCAATGTACCTGAAAACATTTTATATAATATCAGCTTCATAGGAAATTTATTCCATAGACCAGTTAAAAAACACAACTAAAAGTGTGAAAGGCAAAAGTAAAAGATAAAAACAACCGTCCTCAAAAAGCCTTGTAATAAATACTAGGAAAAGAATTTTAACAAATTAACCATACACAGATATTTACTATCACTAATGTGAATATCAAGTACACATTTATATCTAAAGGATATTAAAAAGAAAATCAATCCTTACAGTGATGTGAAAAACAAATAAATAAATAAGAATGTTAAACGTTGACAAGCATTCATAAGCAATCAGACTGGAAACTAACTATTGGTCCAAGGGCCAGCTCAAAGTCTCAGCTTATAAAGGAAAATTCATTAGAAGAACATGTTTAACTAGTGAAGGTACTTACGCTATATCCCCAGCAGTTGATGGGGACCCATACTCGTCAAAAAGCCGCATAAGATCCCCAAATTGCCCATGCAAATCGCCAAAAATCTTAATAGGAGCTTTAAGCTGTAGAACACTAGGTTCACTAGAAAATATTCTTTCAGCATTGTCACAAAGATCTGCTATCTCATTGCAATCCAAGAAAAATTGCCGTCGAACAGGAGGTTTCCAACCACGAGGTTTTAAAAGATGAGCAATGACCTGAGAAAGTGAACAGATGTGCCCAAACAGCATAACATTTTCAACTACACTAGAAAAGAGGAAAGGTATACAATGCACACGAGAAAATAAGTAATAAAATGAAACTCCAAATATTCAGAGAAATTCATATAAAAACAAAATTTGGAAATAAAATCAGACACCAAAATTTATACATGTTACATCTCTAAATGCAACATTCTTTCTTGCAGGCTGTCAGAAACACAACACAGTTCAAAGATGCCCGAGCAAACAATATCTGATCATATCATAACACATCAAGCATCTAAAGTACAAAAATACAAGCAAGAAAGTTTTCCATCAACCCACCAACCTCTAATTCTATATTCCTCATGCAGCTATACAATAACAATCAAAATGGTTAGAAAACCCAAAAGCACAATTAATAGCTAAGTATAATACCTTTTTAGGCACACTATTGATAGACATTTGTCGATCCAAAAGTTTTCTTGCTGCTGTTGCATTTTCTGGAGTCCCATAACTAACCCGCCTGCCTTCATTTTCAAATTGATCAATGGAAAGCTGTCTAACCATACCACCAAGAGCTCCACCTGTCTCCGCAGCAACAACAACCTGTGAATAAATTTAAAAGTATACAAGTACTCAATGTTACATCCGTGCATTTAGTGATGATAACAGCAAATTCAACAACTAGAGTCGGAAAACTAGCCACTTACAGCACGGTGATGCAATCGAACTCCAGGGGGTGCAGAATTGTTTGCTACAGCAGACTCAGGTTTGATCAAGCTTGACGTTTGTTTTCCACTAGGTGTTGCCTCAGCACCACGGTCCCGATCTGGCAATTCAACTTCTCCATTAACTTGCCGAGCTTTGGCAGCAGCCAGTGTAGCACTTATAGCCTCTGCTTCAGCTGCAGATGCCTCAACCAGATATTCAACACCTTTGCTCAATCTCCTGCATATAAACATTATTAAGCGTTAATTGGGTTGAAGTCCAAGATTCCACCCAAGCCCAACCACTGTAAATGGGATTTGATTAACCAATTTATATTAATAAGTGCAAAGAAACCCTATGATTAATATTTTGATTGAGTTCTAGCTAGAATCATAGTTATCACGGCGCCCTGTTAAGTCGCGGCGCCTCTGGACCGCCTTGTCGCCTAGGCGACTAGGCGCCCGCCTAGGCGTTGCCTAGGCGACAAGTTAAAAAATACTATATATATATATATATATATATATTTATAAACAATTAAACATATAAATTGTACTGCACCTGCCCACTGCCGCCCTAGCCTACTGCCCCCTGCCCCTGCCCACTGATATTATTAACCAAAGAAGTGGCAGTCTGGCAGTTTATAACCCAAATCCATAGGAAGACAAACAGTCGCAGATGGAGAAAACCAAAGAAAATGGAGAAGAAAGAAGAAGAGGAAAGAAGAAGAAAGAAGGACGACTCAGGCGGTGGGAGGGCGACGGCGGTGGGAGGTCGACGCCGGTAGGAGGGCGACGGTGACGGCGATGGGCGATGGCTGTGGGAGACATTAGTCGACGCACTAGATCTGAAATCCTTTCTTCTTCTCTCTTCTTATTAGGTCAAACTTTTTTTTAAAAAAAAAAATAAAATTACTAAAAATGGGTTGGGTTTGCGGGTTGGACGCAGGGTCGGCGTCCATGGCGCCCGCCTGCGACGCCTGGCCGACGCCTTGGCGACGCCGGAGCTCGCCTCCCGTTTTCAGGCGAGGCGAAGCCTCCCGGCGTCCTGTCTCCACCGACAGGACGACTAGGCGACGCCGTGATAACTATGGCTAGAATTATGTTGCTTATAGCACCAGTGAGTCAGTGACTATTAAGAGGATAGTATACTCATTTCCCTCTTAAATCTATTTAGCATTTGTCTAAAAAAAGCATTTACATTAAGCCACCAACATGGCTCTTCCAAATGGCCTACAATATCTTATTACTCAACTTTGGCTACTGTAGTAGCCTATATCAAGTGGAGAAAGAATCCACAAAGCAATAGGTATTGCAAATAACACTAGTGCATTTCTCAGGCTTTCTTTGAGAAGTCTTATTCCTCAGTAATTAAAGCCTGAAGATCTATGCATTGCACATACTTGCTTAGCCCAAGTAGAGAAGTCCCCCTGCATCGTTTTTTCATTATGCATTTTAATGAATCTGTATTTCACATATACAACAAAGCACAAGAGGTAACAACACTACGCTATGCCTAGATTCTGGATGAAGGAAAGTTTGATTACCCAATTTTTTTATGGGTTAAAACTCTCCACCCACAACACATTAAAAAGTTTTTTAAAAGAATTATAAAATAATAAGAAAAGAGAAGAAAAATATTAACCTACTATTAATTCTGGATTTTTATGCAAGAAAATGTATTGCATTTAATTGTTACAGATTTTAAGATGGGATCTTTATAGCTTTCAAAGGAAAATCAATAATATACATAGAGGAACAGATCTGAAAATGGTATAATTTCTTATCTTTCATCATTGAAAAAACAATATCTAATTATCTATCATCAGCTATAAATCTATTTAATCTCTGGTTTATTTATAGCAATCATACAGTTGCAAAACTAAAATAGTAGAAGGCTCTATTGCAATTGGATAATAAATATTTATACAGTTTTACAGAACCATGCAACCCAATTCATTTCCAACCCCACCACCATGACCAAATCCAAAAGAAACCAATTAGGCAACGTTAAATCATTAATAACCAAAAAAACCAGAGTAAGGGGAATTGCAACACTACATGTTATTATAGATAAGTGTTATAATCTAAGATTGGGCCAAGGTCACTCAGTTGTGCTATAATTCACATGGGCCAAACCACACTAAAAGATTGAATCCAACCAATTAGCTAGTCTAACTCATGACCTTATAAAACCCATATATTCTCTCCTACATTCTGTCCTACTTTATGGACCGAACAAGCGGGCTTACGAAAGCTTGGACACCACGTGAACCCAAAGTAAACCGAACAGGCTCTGATACCATGTTATAATCTAAGATTGGGCCAGTGTCAATCAATTGAGCTATAATGCACATGGGTCAAACCACACCAAAAGATTGAATCCAACCAATTAGCTAGTCTAACCCATGGCGTTATAAACCCATATATTCTCTCTTATTTTATCAATGTAGGACTCTTAACAATAAGCAATAGTAGCTCACCGAGTCCCTTGAAGCATGGCATTTTCAGTGCTTATATCAGTATACATATCACCATTTACAGGGGGAGCAACAGGATTTCCCAGAACAACTGAACCATCATTAACTGCTTCAGGAACTGTTTGTCTCGTCCTTTCATCAACATATCCATACCGGCCTTGTAGCCTCCCAGGTGGTACATTTGCAGCAGCAGCTGCTGCTGCATGTGATGCTGCACTTGTTGTTTCAGCAGCAGCCAAATCTTCAGCAACAAGTAAGTCATCTAGCAACACTCCTACAGTAAAGCCATCAAATATAATGCAAGTCATTCAGACTTTCATTTAGGATATTTGTTATGTTTTGCAAGTTAATTCATCTAGAAGTATAAAAGTCACTTGATCTTATCACTCTAAATGCTAGTCAATCAAATGAGAAGACTAGCTCCATCAGCCTGCTCTCTCAAAATAGAAGTATGTACTTTTTAGAAAATAATATTGGCATTTAACAATTTGAAATTCTCATCTGTAAGAACAATTCATGTTTAACATAGACATTGTTTGTACAACATGAACAGGAGTTAAAATTATCACAAACACCCACAATTCAGGATGGTCTTTTTGCAGGATCACAAAAAAGTGAATCACAACGTCCATAGTTTTTCCTCTGATTGGCTAATCTCAATAATAATCCATAGAAATTAATCATTACCATATCAGTAATTAGAAAATTAGTTTTCTTTTGTTAGCAAAACTCTTATTCAGTCATGGCAAAAGGTGACACAGCTTTAGCAAAAGTTTCCTGTTTAATACTATGCTGCAGTAATAAAATTATACTCAAAAGAATACTAAACCCCCTCTCAAAAGAGCCCATTTCTTTTCTTTTTCATTTTTCTTTAATCTCTCTTTTTTATTTCTTGACCGAAATGACTGAGTGTGAGAACCAAAACCACAGTAAAATATAAAAAGTTCATTTGATAGAGCAGATTTTATTCTTACCACCGCGTAAGCCACCATAAATAAAGATCAAGTCACCAACAGCAGCAGCAGCATGTCTGCATCGCCTTGTCAATTCAACTGCAGCGTCCCCGCCAGCAGCATCTGCACTGTATCTGCCAGGCCTTGGGCTAGTAACAACAGATTTTGTATCACACCACACCCCAGCAGCAGTATCTAGAACTGCAAAAAAGAAAATTGAATATAGTTTCAGTAGATAAACTTAACTCTGATTTACCCAACAATAATTTAAAAGATTTATTTATTTCAGAAAGCATTGATAAAATGAAAATGGACTATACCTGCCACACTGGAGGAGTCCTCAACCATGCGCCCACCACCAAGTGCTCCTCCTGATACGTGGAGCCGTGCATTAACAAATACCTAAGTTCCAGCATAAAATTGATAACTATTATACACATAATTTGACAATGCTAATGAAGGGGAGAGGGCAAATAAAGTGAGAGAGAACACACAGACAAATAGAAAACTCACAGCAGCATGTTGATATCTAGGAGATGGTGATACACCTGGAGCAATAGCCCACTCCCAACGACCATCTCTATGCTTGGCAAGTCCATATGCACTTGCCAATGGCTGCAAAATCCATTCATAGCACCATACAAAATAAGCAGGGGAAGAATTTAACCACAAACAAAGAATCTATTTGGTTTGGTGACGAAGAGATGTGGGTCATCAATAAAAATATAAAACATAAGAGGGCATAAATAGATCACATACAAGAATTCAAAACTAGTGAAAACCATAGAGAACATGAGCATCTGCTTATGAGCATATCAAAGATACTGATTGAAAGTTCATCCTTCTGCAGATATTTTAATGACATTTTCCCATTTATAATCAATCACATGTTTTAATAGCAAACTCCCGTCAAAATTAAAATAACCCTTCAGTATATGAAAATTGAAATTTTCAATTTTGATTTAAAACGAACATACAATGAAGTTTATACACTACTATCGAAACCAGGTGTAATGGATAGAGTTGAAGGGAAGAGCAATGGGTGGGTTGAAAACCAGCACAAACCTTTGTCAAACCTCATCATATGGAATCTATAGTTGAATTATACAGAAAAGATTTCCACTGCCCACTTTTATGGGAAGTGCAGATAGAAAAAAGAAGACGGACTACAAATTGACTGAGGGGTGTTTGGTTCACCGCTTTTGAGGGAGGAATTGAAATCAAAAGTGATTGAGGCGTTTGTTTTCTCGTTATCAATATCATGGAATAGCAATCATATCTCACTTTTGTTGAAAGAAGGCTCCAATCCTACTTTTGAGACCTTCATTCAAATTCCCCTCATTTTTGTTCATTTCATCAACAATGCTTCTTATTTCAATTTAGTACCAAAAACATAAGACTACTTTTATTAAGACCAATTCCAGTTACTAAGCATTCAAATCTTATTTCTTTCAAAAAAAAAAAGCATTCAAATCTTATTCTGATTCCTATTCCCATGTTTGAACCAATCACCCCAATGTATTATAGCATGGACGAACATCTACAACCTTGAATCACTTCTATGGATGTAGCATAAAAAATTTTGTTTAACTCACCACACTGTTTGCATCCCTCCCGCCACAAAGTAGAAGAAGACCATCAGAGCGTGCACTTGCCGTGGCATACCTGAGGGGAAAATACAGCTGGTTAGAACAGGATAACAATTTCGAGTCTGACTATCATACACCTGATTACATGTAAAGTGAAAGATCAATTCATTCAGAATGAACATTTCTGATTATGAATTCAGTTAAACACACTTAAAAAGAGAATATGAAAGTGATATTCATCCAGGATTAATCTAAAATAGCTACATAGAATAGTAAATGTATTGAATTTATTATAAAAGAATTACAAAATAAAAAGAATAAGAACAAGCAATACTCCAATGCTCCATGTAAACATACTAGCAAAGTGCCACAGTTTGCTAAAAAGAAATTCAGAATTCCCTACCCTTTCGTTTACCCATCCCCTGCTACCCAAAATGGAAAATCAAACAAGTCAGCTGAAAGAATAGGAGCATTGTCTACTCTTCTTAAATTACTGGCATCAAATACTGAATTTATTAGCAAATGTTTTCTCCAAATACATTTGATCGAACAGTGGGACAAAAGTTAGACCTCCTAATAAATATGCATTTATTGTAGCAAAGCTACTTGAAATTTTTTATCAAGATTCCTAATTCCTCATAGAGCAGCAAAATTGCAACTAAGCAAACTTTTTAAAACTAAAAAGACGCACCAAAGCAATGAGGCATTGCTTTGCTTTAAAGCACAAAGTGAAGAGTCACATTTCCACACAAAGCGATGCAAAGTGGCAAGAAATTTATGTATCAGAACAACACAAAGTCACCAAATCAAATTTTATGATTTAAATAGTTGATAATGTCATAATGTAACTAAATATTTATAAAATTAAAATAAAATTTATTATTATTATTATGTGCATTGGTGCAATGCAAAGATGGTTGAACTCTCCCTCTCTTCACTGACTTTGTGCATGGTAGTGGATAGAGCATAACTCTCTCTATCCACTAACTTTCTGTCCGGTGGAATAGTGGACAAAGAGTATAACTCTGTCACTCTCTCTCTATCCTCTAACTCTCTGACAGAGAGTTTTAATGTTATCTCTCCATTGACTCACTCTGTCAACACAAAGAGAGAGAAAAAAAATCAGGATTAAAAAAAAATTTAAAAAAAAAAAAAAAAAAAACAACCCTGACAGACAAGGCGAGAGAGAGGAAGAACAAAACCAGAGTTTAAAAAAAAAATGATAAAGAAAAAGATGAAGAAGGTAGGCATGAACAATAGGCAAAGAAGAAGAAGCCAAAAATGACCAAGAAAATTTTACTTGGACTCCAAGGCACTGGTTGAAGATGATTTCCAGGTTAAATAGCTTCAAAAACTGATAAAGATGACTTCTAGGTTTGTCAATTTTAATCTAATTTTCCTAAATTGACCGTGTACTTTGCCTTCAGATACAAAATCACACATTTCGCATTGCTCGCATTGGACAAAGCAAACTTTTTAAAGCAAAAAAGCGCTCCAATCGACAAGGTCGTGCTTTGCTTTAAAGCGAAAGCGCAAGGCGACCGTTTTCTAAAAATTAACAATTACTCAATTAGGGATGCAAAATGATATTTAAAATGTTTTAAAGTAAATTCTAATGCAAATCATTATATATACTAAAAGTGCATTCTCTAGAATAGGTATCTCATATACAAAATTACTGATTTACGCCTTTAAAAGGGTCCTTTTTTTTAAATTACAACATTTACCATTCAACCCTTATAAAAATAAAAACGTACAACCTTATTAATCTTTATAATTGTCATGCAGCTTTATAAATGTTGAAAAAACTTAAAGCTTTGTAATAATTTAAAATAAAAAGAGAAAAAAGAATCAACGCAACCTCCATTCTCACCAAAATAGAGCAAGAAGCGAAGAGGATATCTATCGCATGCTTGAGGCTAGAGACGAGGTGGCATGTGGCGAGGGCAGTAAGATGGGTTCAACTAGTCGGTGACACCCATTATTTGGAAGTTGCAACTTGCGTGCTACAAGCAATGGTCTGAATATGAAGTTTCTCGCAACAGGACATCGCGACTTGCTATTTGCATCTTTGCAAACCCCTAAAATTTAGGTCTTTTATGCTCTTTTTTTCTTGTTGACTGGTGTTGACTTCGCTTTGCGTGAGAAAGTGTCACCTCAACTCGCTTGGTCACTCTTTCGAAGTGACAAGAAGCAAGTACTTTCTCATGAGGCTGTGCCTTACCAAGGCAAGCTATTCACGGTCACATGCCTCGCTTCTGCGCTTAAGCAAGGAGCGCTTTTGACAAGTCTAGACAAAAGTGATCGCTTTGGTATGTTTTCAATTTCAGTGATTCATTGAAGCCTTTGACAAGTGTGATAGCAAGTATATACGGCCTACCATGTACACCCTCCTTCGTACTTTAAATAGCCGTTTTGCTATTTTCTTCGTAAATCTGACTCAACTTTTCATAGATTTCACTATTTCAGTGCTACGGTGAAGCGAAGAGACGGGATGTCTCTCACTAATTGCCTTTGACAAGTGTGAATGTGTGATAGCAAGTATATGTGACCTACCCCTCCGTCACACTTTAAATAGCTGTTTTGCTATTTTCTTCGTAAATCTGACTTAACTTTGACATTAACTTTTGATGCCCCAAAAGTATAAATTTTGAAAATAAAAATTAGATTTTAATAAACCACACATTGAGTACTACTTGTCTCAAAAATAACGAAAAGTTTCAAGCAATTATGATTCAGAATGTTGGTCAAAATGAGATTGTGTTGAACTTTTAAGAATAGATACTGAACAACCTTTTGGGACAGAGAGAGTAATATAAGTAAAGTGTGATCCTAAGCATTTATTATAGCCTACATTTTTGTATTCTTTTACCTGATATTTCCAATAAAAGGAGGTCAAACTTTACAGATCAGGAAAAGGTGGTGTTCTTTATCTGCTACTAATGCTTATTTTGCATCAGTTGACAATGACATATATATGGAATAAAGAATTGAAAGAAATACTGTCACCCACATGTTAAATGAGTCTACACTAAGCGACAAGGAAAATGAGGGAAACAACATATAGTACACATCTAAAAAGGAAATTTTGAAGATGTGAAGATGTTTACATGCAAGGAGGTGGACCTTCACCCTCTGGTTCCAGCTTGCGCCATTCATATGGCTTTGCTGCTGTATCCAAGGCCCAAACATCTGCTAAAGGTCGTTTGCCTGACAGCATGCACAAATATTATCAGTCTCCAAAGTTATCAAGTAAATCTTTTTAAAAAATGGAGAAAGCTTCATGGACTGACCATCATTTCCACCAATTGCCATGAGATATCTTTGTCCTACCAAAGCCATGACATGCCCATAGCGAGGCCCTGGCCCAGGGCCTTGTACCACAACCCTATATAAAACAAAATTGTTTAAGTCACGGCATATATAACATATCAGCAGTTTTCGACTCTAGATACAAGCAAGTGAACACGCAAACTGTTAATGTATTCAAGTCTATGTAGCTATAAATATGTTCCTAGAAAAAGCCAACCTATGCCACCGTGGCCGTTGTTGTGTAAGATCCAAAACATGAAGGTCCTCTGCAGATAAACCAGCTGGTCCAATTCCACCCTGTGACAATGGGGATAAGCATCATTACTAATTAAATTACGCATCCATCACAATGCAAACCCTCTACCACCAGTAAACACCAACCTGAATAACAACCATAGTACCAACAGCAGTAGCCACATGGGCTGCCCTTGGAGTGGGAGGCTCTCCAATTGGTGTAATTCTGAGGAAATAAGTAACCGTTACAAGAAATAGAATAGCAATCCTCAAACAGTCAGCCACAAAATTGAAGAGGCTTAAGAGCAATATCAAGTTACCTGGACCATTTATTAGTCAACACATCATAACAGTGCACATCAGCTGTAGCCCCTGCTAAACCTGCAATCAGATATTACCTTTGAGATCATTACAGGAGTACTTGAGCAAATTCAGTTAGAAAAAACGAACTACAAAATAAGTCTAGTTGCAAAAGGCAAGCTTCTCTAGTAAAGTTAAAGTAGATATCTTCTTTTAGATAATGACAAATTCAGCATATAGCAGATATTGTTTCTTTATTGATGTTAGATCAACAAAATGGATCTTTAGAACCTCCCTGGCATCCTTAGTTGCCACAGTACTTAATTGAATTTCAATTTTCAAGTGAAAATGCTGCCCCAATATACTTGTAGAAAAAGTCGAACCCCATAACGAGTGTAAAAATCCACACATAGGTAAGCACTTCCAAAGTTGCAGCAAGAACTAAGACCTTAATTCAATTTTGATAAAAGTTATAAGGTAACAGAAGGAAAGAATGGTTATGAATTTAAAAAGGTAACAAAAGAACCCAATGAAGAGGCATACGAATTCCAGCACTTCCAGCAGATGATGGAGTCCCTGATGCTGTAGAATTCCCCTCAAGCGCAGTGGCACCACCAAAGAGAATAAGCCTAGGACCAATATATCCCGGCATGCCCTCCTCTCCAACAGGTGGCACAGCCGTTAGCGTGTGGCCACACCGTGGTCCCGGCCCATCCTCCGTCTTCTCAATAATAGGCTGCAGCACTGAGTAGGTGGGAGCACATCTCGGCCCAGCAACAGGACTAGTATTCTGCTGCTGAGGCTGAGCCTGTGAAGGCGATGACGGCTGCTGTTGAGCCGGAGAAGCCTGTGATTGAGATCCTACAGCAGAAGACTCGTCCCCGAGCTGCTCGGAGCTCGGCCCGTTATTCTGAACAGCTGGATCGTGATCAGACCCCGTTGTCATCGTCGAATCCACGTCCATCTTTCTCAACTCGAAACCCTAATTTCAAATTTCCCCTCCAAGATCGGAGCTCCAATTCTCACCAATTGGCATTCCCGACCAACATTTCCCGATCCAATTCAAACCCTAACCGCGCCAAATTCAGAATTCACAAACCCTAGCTCAGATCCTTCTATTCAATTCAAAATTTATCCCGTCACCGTGTCTGTATATATATTCAAAAATTATCCCGTGTATATAAACTTTTCCAATAAAATTCCACACTAAGTAGGGAGAGAAAAAAAGAAAATTCCCAGACTTATCTTTTTCCCTCTCTCTATCTCTATCTCTCTTTCTCCCTTCCCCTGAGAAAAGCTTTCGCTCTTCTAAACGCGGTGTCGAGGAATACAGACGGGACGGCCAAAACACCACCCAAAAATCTCCCCTTTCTCTCTCTACCAATATCCCTACAATTTTCTCTCTCTAAAACATGAGTCCTCCACTCTCATCTCTAGGGCCCAATTTCCAACTCTTTCTCTCTCTACAAATGTATACACGTAATTTGTCGCAAATTATATGCACATAACTACAGTATTAAAATTAAAATACGGAGTTATATAAAGAAATGAGGTCAAAAGAAAAACTTTTATATAAATTGTGATAATGTCATTTCAATATTAGGGTGTGTTTGGAAAGAGAAAAATGATTTCTGAAAAAATATTTTCTGGAAAATGAGTTATTTTTCAGAAATCATTTTCATCTCTTGTATTTGGCTGCAGAACAGAAAATTGTGTTTGTGTGTTTGGTTTATTTTCTAGAAAATAGGCCGAAAAATGAAGAGAATTGTATAATTAAATATTTTAGTTAATTTGTTTAAATATAACATTTATAATAACAATTTTCAATATAATCAACAAATGACTAATAAAATATCAAAATAACTAACCAAAGTATTACAATAGAAAATAACAAACCAAAATAACTAGTTGATCATTGCATCCAATGTCTTACAATTCAAAATAAGATATCAAAATAACAAACCAAAATAACTAGTTGATCATCCCATCCAAGTCTTACAATCCAAAATAAGATATCAAAATGACAAACTAGCAATCCAACATGAAAGTCTTACAATCCAAAAGAAAATCATAAAACCCAACATAACCAATATCTAACTCAAGGAAGAAATAAAGATCTCAATCCACTTTCTCTTCAAGCTTGCACTCTTCACCTTGAAAATTCTAGCTTGAACTTCGTTTGTCATTAGAAATTCAAATGTTTTGCACAAGTCAACGCCAGTGTCATCACTTGTTGATACAATTCACTTTCATCAATGCCACCGGTGCTCAATGACTTAATGGTTGATGCAATGTTACCAAGTTTGCTCTGTCATTTCATCCATTTTCAGGTCAAACGACTTTCTCTTTCGCCCTGATTTTTTAGACGAAGTAGCAGTTGATACAGATGTTTTTCCCCTAGTTTCTTCATCAATTTGGTCATGCAAATTTTCAGGAGTTATGTCATCCACTTCATTGGTACATTCTAATTAAATATCTGCAAACGATTTTGCAAACCTTCCTACAGCACAATCTCTCCCAACAATAATCATTTCATCATAATACTCGATCAAATTTTCTGTTCAATATAGTTTCATACTTGGGAGTTGCCTATGAATAAAAAGTAAAAATATATTAAAAGTATGCAATAGTAACAAATTTTAACATCATAATTATGTTAACAAAATATTACCGAGATAAGCTCCATATAAGTTGCTAAACCGCACGTAATCATTTTCAACTCATCATCCCAACCAACACCACTCAAATCATTTTCAACTCATCAGCTCCACATATAACACAATGAAAAAAAAAAAAGGATAGTTGTATTATTTATACCTTCTAGATTTTTAATCTATTCGGACGTGTAAGGGCATCATTCAAGACTCGAGAATCGTGTGCACTACCTTCCCACCTAGCAAGCACATAACAAAATCTCAAATCAAAAGTGACGACAACAAACACATTTTGTGTTGTTTCACCTTTCCGTCCGCAAAATCTTCCTTGCACATCAAGTGGCATAGAAGCACGAATATAGGTTCCATCTATTACTCCTAGACAATCTTTAAAATATGGATAAAACTGCAGAGGAGTTAATTCACTATCTGGTAATACTATGAGTTTCTTAGTTTCTTATTTGGTTAAGGGGGGGGGAGTTAATTCACTATCTGGTAATACTATGAGTTTCTTAGTTTCTTATTTGGTTAAGGGGGGTAGTTAATTCACTATCTGGTAATACTATGAGTTTCTTAGTTTCTTTTTTGGTTAATTTACAGGGTCTTTCTCTCCGTACGTTTAACGGTCCGGGGAGGGGGGGGAGTTAATTCACTATCTGGGAGTTTCTTAGTTTCTTATTTGGTTAAGGGGGGGGAGTTAATTCACTATCTGGTAATACTATGAGTGGGGGGAGTTAATTCACTATCTGGTAATACTATGAGTTTCTTAGTTTCTTTTTTGGTTAATTTACAGGGTCTTTCTCTCCGTACGTTTAACGGTCCGGGGAGGGGGGGGAGTTAATTCACTATCTGGGAGTTTCTTAGTTTCTTATTTGGTTAAGGGGGGGG
>NC_044929.1:10857892-10869666 GCF_003576645.1 Ipomoea triloba | reverse complement strand
GGGGGGGGGGGGGGGGGGGGAGAGTTAATTCACTATGTGGGAGTTTCTTAGTTTCTTATTTGGTTAAGGGGGGGAGTTAATTCACTATCTGGTAATACTATGAGTTTCTGAGGGGGGGAGTTAATTCACTATATGGTAATACTATGAGTTTCTGAGTTAATTCACTATCTGGTAATACTATGAGAGTTTCTTAGTTTCTTTTTTTGCTTAATTTAACACGGTCCGGGGGGAGTGAATTCACTATCTGTTAATAGTATGAGTTTCTTTTTTTTTTTTGGTTAATTTACAGGGTCTTTCTCTCCGTACGTTTAACGGTCCGGGGGGGGGGGGCGGGGGAGAGTGAATTCACTATCTGTTAATACTATGAGTTTCTTTTTTTTTTTTTTGGTTAATTTACAGGGTCTTTCTCTCCGTCAGTTTAACGGTCCGAGTCGCTCCGGGAGGCACGGGAGCTGGCCCAGGGGGAATCGTCACTTGCGGGAATTGAATCCGGGTTCTCCCGAAATTCCTCCCCACAAAGAGGAGCTCACTTGCCACTTGAGCTACCCCACTGGGTTACTATGAGTTTCTTATACAAAGTTAAAATGGCTCTCAAAACACTTCTAAAATAATGATGAACTGTCTCAATTGACCTATAATACCTTGATCCAATTACCTGAAATCTTACATTGTGACCTATTATATGTAAGAACATTATTACTTGTTCTTTAACACTTACGGCTCTAGTTCTGTGCAATAAGTTATTAGTAGTAAGAATGTCACACAATTTATAAAATGAAATAGGTCGCATTCTAATAATGCTAATACATTTTTATCACCCTCACACAAAATACTATTTATGCAAGTATCTCGGTCATAATCTCTAGTGACAATCTCATGCTCTATTTGATTTTTTTTTTTCCTAAGAAGTTGCAATAGAAGAATCCCAACAGCTAGTATTGCACTTGATACACTCATAACAGCAGTATGTATATGATTATTATCTATCTATACAATCCAAAAATGTAAAATAATCACCACAATAATATCGCAATTGTCACAAATCATTCATTTATAACAAAAAAATCACAACAAAATAACAATATCTCAAAAACATAACCAAAAAACACATAAATTTTTTTTTTAAAAAAAACCCCAAATTTGGGAAACCAGTCGAAACCAGTTTCTCAATCCAGTGAAAATCAGTCCTACTTTGCTTAGAAATTAGGAAAATATTTTTAGATCTGAGAAAATAAATCATACAAATTACAAGTGAAAGAAGAAAGGGAAGAATCATACATTGATGGCTTGATGATAGGAAGACGACAATGGCAAGAGAAGAAGAAAAGGAGTGCTAGAAGCCAAAAGCAGAGGAGAGGCGGAGATGAGGAAGTTCTATGAGGAGTTTGGAAAATGACTTCCCCAAGAAAAGGGGAAGTCCTTTTTCCCCAAAAGACCCTCATTTTCCATTGACCATTGTGTTGTTTTCCTTTGACCGTATTTTCCTTGTTCTTCCCAAACACCAAAACCCGAAAAATGATTTCCATTTTCCGGGTTTCCAAACACACCCTAATTGACAATCAATAAAGGGGCTAATGGTGTTTTAGGCATCGAGGAATCATCAAAGACTTGGATGCTAGACATTATTTGAATGATTACAATAATTTATAAAATAGAGTAATATAATCTATTGTTGAAATATCATTTAACCACGAACAGGGAAATATTATTTAACCACAAGCCGGGCTTGTGTGTGGTCACTCGTACATCACCTGCTCCATAGATGGTTTTGTTTGAGGATATGACTAACTTTCGCGGCCGGCAAAAGGTCAATGTAATATTGAATTTCCCTTATAACATCACTCAACCATAAGCATAGCTTGCGTGTGTCCACTTGTGCACCACCTACTAACCTACTCTAAAGATGATTTTGTTCTAGAGTAGATTGACTTTCGTTGTCTTTGAAGGGTTATCTATGGTGTTTGATTTCCATTGCTTCTCCGGTGTCTTTGTTCGGTTGATTTCAATATATATATACTTTTCATTGAATCTAAATTAAAATTTTCAAACTTTTTAATTAATTAATAAATAAATTGCATTGTTAGACCCTCAATTACTTTGTATGTTGAAATGTAATCACTTAATTATAAGATAAAAAATTTAGTCCATCAATATATTCCTTTTCTATAGATTCAGTCTCTTAGCTTATGTCAGACTAATCCTAAGCCCTAGAACCCCTACCCAAGAGCCACTAGAAAGGTGAATTGCAAGAAGTCCCATCAGTTTCCAAGTTCTCACCCATTGCTTATATAGTATACGCACAAGAGGCCTTCATCACCTTTGATCGGTCAATGGCTCCCAATGATTCCTCAGTTTCTAGTGGGATTTGAAACCCCACATTGCCATTGAAGCAAGGCTTTTGTCCATTATTATATTTCCATAATAGATGTATACATTCATTTTACTTGTGAAGTAAACACATCTATGTTTACACATTTTTTGTTTGAAATGTTTTAAGCTAGATTTAATAATAGATATTTTGGTAATTTTGAATTACACTTTTTTATTTCATTTATTCTTCATTGTCATTCACAAAACTAGTATATCACACGTGCATTGCACAACATGAATATCACTCAATGTTATTATAAATATATAGAACAGAACAAAACTATAAATTGAATGTATATTATATGTCATTTAATTTAATTGGAATTTTTTTAAGTTATTAAATTGATAGAACCAAGGATTAAATTTCAAAATTAATTTTAAAGTGTAAATTTTTCTTAGCAATATAAAATTTACACGTAGATGTAATATTATATGAATTGGTATTTAAGTATTTTCACTCGTAAATTGATAGAACCAAGGATTAAATTTCAAAATTAATTTTAAAGTGTAAATTTTTCTTAGCAATATAAAATTTACACGTAGATGTAATATTATATGAATTGGTATTTAAGTATTTTCACTCGTAAATTGATAGAACCAAGGATTAAATTTCAAAATTAATTTTAAAGTGTAAATTTTTCTTAGCAATATAAAATTTACACGTAGATGTAATATTATATGAATTGGTATTTAAGTATTTTCACTCGTAAATTGATAGAACCAAGGATTAAATTTCAAAATTAATTTTAAAGTGTAAATTTTTCTTAGCAATATAAAATTTACACGTAGATGTAATATTATATGAATTGGTATTTAAGTATTTTCACTCGTAAATTGATAGAACCAAGGATTAAATTTCAAAATTAATTTTAAAGTGTAAATTTTTCTTAGCAATATAAAATTTACACGTAGATGTAATATTATATGAATTGGTATTTAAGTATTTTCACTCGTAAATTGATAGAACCAAGGATTAAATTTCAAAATTAATTTTATAAATTGATAGAACCAAGGATTAAATTTCAAAATTAATTTTAAAAATTGATAGAACCAAGGATTAAATTTCAAAATTAATTTTAAAGTGTAAATTTTTCTTAGCAATATAAAATTTACACGTAGATGTAATATTATATGAACTGTTATTTAAGTATTTTCACTTGTGCAATGCACGGAATGGATTAGTTATAATATTTTAAGAATATTTAGATCGAAATGCAATTGAAGAAATGGGTCGGATCGGTTATGTTTTTTGATGTTATCATTGTTTGAATTCGAGCAAATAATTGTCCAATTAATAGCCAATGTGTAGATGTATGCATGTGTTGAAACTAACTTTAGAGTATCAGTGTTTAGAATTTGTATAAATTGGGCAAATTTGCTCGTTCTCGAGCAACTCAGTTATAGAAATAAATTGTTATCCTAATTCATTTGTACTAAAGATATATTTTCTGTGTAAATATACAGCAATTTTGCCATCTTCTCATATATAAGGAATAAGCAATAAGACACGGAGACATTGAATATGAACATTATATAAAGAAGAAGTTACTTCAGTCACACTCTAATGGTCCTTGCATTGCATCTTCTCTTAGCAAGCTAGCTTGTTTAAATGAACACCCTCTTATCTATATCTATATCTATATCTATATCTATATATATCTACTATACTAATAAGAGCCAAAGAGAGTTAGACCTAAAATGGACAGAAAAAATGGCGGTCAAATTATTTAATCAAATTGATGGTTCAAATGAATTATTTAATCAAATAGATGGTTAAGATAATTCAGATTAATATTATTAATAGAGATTACCTAATTTAACCTTACTTTTATGATTATCCGTTAAGTTTTCCGTTAAATATTTTCTTCTCCGTTAATATTCCCGTTAACTTTTAACTTACCCATTAATTTCTATAAGAAAAGGTCTTAGGTTCGAACCTCATCTCAATCAAATTTGACATAATTAAGTTTCTCACTCTATTTTACTCTTATTAAATTAAATAAATTAGTAGTTACAACAAAAAATGATACATATGTATTTTTTTTTAATTTAGAATTATGTGTCTACAATATCTTTATTTGAAAAAATTATTCATTATCAAAAAATTAAATTAAATAAGAGAAATAATTTCATTAGTTATATTGTCTTTATTTTCTCTCATGCAAATATTCTTTACATTCAAATTTATCAATTGATATTCATTACATTGTCCATTATCTTATTTTTACAATATCTTGTAATTAAATATCAAAGTTATAGTACAAAATAATTTTATATATTTATTTACCAAATATTTTATTAATACTATGAAAAAAAATTTAAAATAATTTGAAGCTAATTATATTAACTATTTGGGGATTGGTCGACAAAAAGAGTACTCAAATAATAACCCAACAAATTGAATCGGAATCACTCTATTTTACTCTTATTCAATTAAATAAATTAGTAGTTACACCAAAAAAATGATACATATGTATTTCTTTAATACCATGAAAAAAAATAAAAAATTATAGTTTGAAACCAATCATATTAACTACTTGGGGAATTTGTTGACAATGAAAGTATTCAAATAAACCATTACCCAGCAAATTGAAGCGAGAAACTACCTTTTAATATCTTTAGAATACATAATATTTTAAATTTTCAAATTTTTATTAATTTATTTAATCTTTTTTCTTAAACTAGAGATTTCTTTATCCACAATAACTCAATCAACAATAATGGTTAAACCAAATAAACCCCAAGCAGAACACCTAAAGGAAAGTCCATAGCTCCTATATCATAATCTCATTGCATGACGTTATCATCTATGCTACCAACAATAACCAAATTGCAAATAACACACTACCAACAAAAAGGAAGAGAACAAATAGTAAAGATGAAGACAATGACAACGTTACTCAAAAGAGAATTAAGAACACTTAGAAAAATTCAAATTAAAAGTAGTATTTATTTAGACTATCATTTTTAGACTATCGATTTTACAAGGTTGCAAACATTTATTTTAGTAATAATTATAATGAATTTTCTATATTATCTTGGATTCATATACTTTGAGTTAGATATTTAAATAAAAAAAATTCGACATTCAATTACCCATGTATAAACTTCTCCTATATAATCTTGCATTGATATACTTTCAAATATTTATTTAAATATAAACATTGGATATTAACCCATTCGCGTAATACGCATATAAAACTAGTATAATAATAGAAGTTCATAGCAAAAGTTTCGCCACCAAAACTGGAGGGCATTTTAGTAACAACATAATGGATATTATTTATTTATTTATTATTTTATTAATTTTATTAATTATCCATATTTATTAATAATGTAATGCCATTATCCATATCTACTATACTAATAAGAGCCAAAGAGAGTTAGGCCTTAAATGGGTAGAAAAATGGCGGTAAAATTATTTAATCAAATTGATGGTTCAGATGAATTATTTAATCAAATAGATGGTTAAGATAATTCAAATTAATATTATTAATAGAGATTACCTAATTTAACCTTACTTTTATGATTATCCGTTAATTTTTCCATTAAATATTATCTTCTCCGTTAATATTCCGTTAACTTTTAACTTACCCATTAATTTCTATAAGAAAGGTCTTAGGTTCGAACCTCATCTCAATTAAATTTGACATAATTAAGTTTCTCACTCTATTTTACTCTTATTAAATTAAATAAATTAGTAGCTACAACAAAAAATGATACATTTGTATTTCTTTAATAACATGAAAAAAATAAAAAAGAATAGTTTGAAACCAATCATATTAACTACTTGGGGGATTTGTTGACAATGAAAGTACTCACATAACCTATTACCCAGCAAATTGAAGCGAGAAACTACCCTTTTTAGACTAAATATTTAGACTATCGATTTTACAAGGTTGCAAACATTTATTTTAGTAATAATTATAATGAATTTTCTATATTATCTTGGATTCAAATACTTTGAGTTAGATATTTAAATATAAAAATTCGACATTCAATTACCCATGTATAAATTTCTCCTATATAATCTTGCATTGATATACTTTCAAATATTTATTTAAATATAAACATTGAGCGTTAACTCATTCGCGCAATGCGCGTATAAAACTAGTTTATTAATAATATTAATTGGTGATTGGTGATATATAATTTGTGATATATCTAATAAGGTAATATTGTTAATATTTATTTATTTATTTATTATTTTATTAATTTTATTAATTATCCATATTTATTAATAATGTAATGCCATAAGGTAATATGGTAATATTGTGTTGTTAATATTGATTGGTGATTGGTGATATATAATTTGTGATATATCTAATATAATATTGTGTTGTTAATATTAATTGGTGTTTGGTGATATATAATTTGTGATATATTTAATATGGTGATATTGTTAATATTACTTGGTGATTGGTGATTGGTGATATGTAATTGGTGATATATCATTATATATTCGTAATATATGTAATGCCATAAGGTAATAATAAGTGATTGGTGATATATAATTGGTAAAAATTTAATCAATTGGTAAAAAAATTTAATCAATTATAAATTAAAAAAATTTGAGAAAATTGTCATTTTAGTATACTGACTATTGGGGTCCTCTTAATTTCAGTCCACGACTTTCAAAACCGTTAATTGCATACCCTGACTATTCAATTTCTGTCAATTTTGGACACTCCGGCCAAATTGCCGGCCAAATCTTTCCGGAATTTCCTAAACCTTAAAATAACGAGGGCATTTTGGTCATTTCACACCCTATATCTTCTTCTTCGGCGAGCTACCATTTTTTCCGACGAGCAACCATTCTTTCCGGAGAGCTACCATGTTTTGCGTAGTGTTTTTTTGGTTCGGGGAAAAAGAATGGTACTATTTCAGCCCACGTGATCGGAAATATCCGAATGGATCGAGGCCGAATAGAGTCGTCGGAACCGGCTACTGGAAAGCCACCGGAACCGACAAGATAATAACCACTGAAGGACGGAAAGTTGGGATCAAGAAAGCCCTTGTTTTCTACGTGGGTAAAGCACCAAAAGGAACAAAGACTAATTGGATTATGCATGAATATAGGCTTTGTGAAGCACCCAGGAAGACCGGAAGTGCAAGGGTATGTATATACACGTGTTTTTTTCAAATTAAAAACATCTTCAAACATTAATTTCATCGAAAAATACTTATTCTAATAGTCTTCTACGTTGTTACGCGACTCTATTCGGCCTCGATCCATTCGGATATTTCCGATCACGTGGGCTGAAAAAGTACCATTCTTTTTCCCCGAACCAAAAAAACACTACGCAAAACATGGTAGCTCTCCGGAAAGAATGGTTGCTCGTCGGAAAAAATGGTAGCTCGCCGGAGAAGAAGATATAGGGTGTGAAATTACCAAAATGCCCTCGTTATTTTAAGGTTTAGGAAATTCCAGTGAGATTTGGCCGGCAATTTGGCCGGAGTGTCCAAAATTGATAGAAATTGAATAGTCAGGGTATGCAATTAACACTTTTGAAAGTCGTGGACTGAAATTAAGAAGACCCCAATAGTCAGTAGACTAAAATGACAATTTTCTCAAAAAATTTAACATAGAATGCTCAGAATTTCACCACCCCAAAGAATGTAAAACAATTCATTTTATGCGTTATGACATTATTCTAAGCATCAAATACAGTATACAAAGTCAAATAAAAAATACTACCTTCGTCCCAAAATGGTTGTCTGATTCGTTTAACGAGGCTTGACTGAAGTAATTTTTAATCCAATTTTTCATATTATTAAGTTTAGCATTAATATATAAAATTTATATATTTAGAAACTACATTAAAAGTACTATTAAACACAAAAAATTAAATTTAAAAATAATAAAAAATTAATAAAGAAAATAAGCAAAGAAGAAAGAGTTGGTTTGACCAATGAATAGTAAATAGGACAGGTAAAATGGGACAGAGGGAGTACTACTTAAACTCCAAAAACGAGGTTGCAAATGTAAGTTCAATCTATCAATATATTAGGATAAGAAACTAAAAGCATAAAAGCTAATAATATTAAGAAATAGAATGCCTATGAGACACGGAGGAATTCAGTCTATCTATGTAGAAATAGAGCATTCACACCATGTGACCAAAAAGTTGTAGGAGTATGAATCAGAAGCTAAACATGGGTCATTGTATCATTTCATATATAATTGATTGTTGGTTCCAATTATTATTAATCTTTATCATTAATTGCACAATACTGATGCATAGTTATTAGTTAAAAATGGTGATTACTATACTTGCATACAATAAAATAGAAATTGCATGCAAACGTACATTATAAAAAAAGGCAATAATTCTTAATCGATGAAAAACGGTAAATTGATTTAAAATAATAACAGAACTGATTAAGCAATAATTCTTAATCGTTGAAAAATAGTAAATTGATTTAAAATAATAAAAGAAGTGATTATTATTAATAAAGGCAAATTGCAAATTCTTAATTTTTAATCGGATAATAACAGGAATGATTATTATTATTAATGGCAAATTGCAATGATTTAATAAAGGCAAATTGCATACAATAAAATAGAATTTGCATGCTAACGTACATTATAAAAAGGCAATAATTCTTAATCGGTGAAAAACGGAAAATTGATTTAAAATATTAATAGGATTGGTTATTTTAATAAAGGCAAATTGCAAATTATTAATTCTTATTTCTTAATAATAATAATAATAATAATAATAATAATATAATCGGATAATAATCAAAGTGATTATTATTATTAATACGGTAAATTGCTTTGAAATAATAACAGGATTGATTATTATTACATTATAAAAAAACAATAATTCTTAATCGGTGAATAACGGTAAATTGATTTAAAATAATAACAGGATTGATTATTATTAATAAAGGCAAATTGCAAATTATTAATTCTTAATTCTTAATAATAATAATAATAATAATAATAATAATAATAATATAATCAGATAATAAGTGAAGTGATTATTATTATTATTATGATAAATTGATTTTTTTTTTGAAAGTAAATGTAGCTATTCCATTAATTTATAACATAAAACGTTTACATCAACGATCAATGAAATGGTAAACCATTCCTTACAGTCAGACATAGAAACAACTTTTCTAACTATGCTATAGAAAACTTGAATAGCAGACTATTTCATAACTAGGAAGCTATGTTCCTTCAAGGAGCTTAAAGCTTCATCAAAGATCTGGGTCTTCATAATCATTCTTTTTTGCTCGCCCAAGATAAGAGTAACACTTGCCGAAACCAAACTAAACGATTTATGCTAATGATAATGAAAAGCTCGTGAAAGTAACGAGAGGAAAAAGCCCGTGAAAATAACGAGAGGAAAACACAATAATAGAGAAAATAAAAAGTGGTAAAGCCAAAGTAGGGTTGGGAGTTCAAGACTACCAACACAAACCCCAATACCTACCTACTATTATTTTATGATAAATTGATTTAAAATAATAACAAGATTGATTATTATTAATAAAAGGCAAATTGCAAATTATTACGGAGTAATTCTTAATTCTTAATAATAATAATAATAATAATAATAATAATAATAATATAATCGGATAATAAAAGGAGTGATTAATCAATCAATAATCAATAATTATTAGGCAAATTGCATATAATAAAATAGAAATTGCATGCTAACGTACATTACAAAAAAAACAATAATTCTTAATCGGTGAAAACGGTAAATTGATTTAAAATAATAACAGGATTGCTTAGGCAATAATTCTTAATTGTTGAAAAACGGTAAATTGATTTAAAATAATAACAGGAGTGATTATTATTAGTAAAGGCAAATTGCAAATTCTTAATTCTTAATCGATAATAACAGGAGTGATTATTATAAATAAATGAAAATTACAATGATTTAATAAAGGCAAAGTGCATACAATAAAATATAAATTGCATGCTAACGTACATTATAAAAAAGGTAATAATTCTTAATCCGTGAAAAACGATAAATTGATTTAAAATAATAAAAGGATTGATTATTATTAATAAAGGTAAATTGCAAATTATTAATTCTTAATTCTTAATAATAATAATAATAATAATTATTATAATATAATTGGATAATAACATGAGTGATTATTATTATTAATATGATAAATTGATTTAAAATAATAACATGATTGATTATTATTACATTATAAAAAAGGCAATAATTCTTAATCGGTGAAAAACGGTAAATTGATATAAAATAATAACAGGATTGATAATTATTAATAAAGGAAAATTGCAAATTATTAATTAATAATAATAATAATAATAATAATAATATAATCGGATAATAACAGGATTGATTATTATTATTATTATTATTATTATGGTAAATTGATTTTAAATAATAACAGGATTGATTATTATTAATAAAAGGCAAATTGTAAATTATTACGGAGTAATTCTTAATTAATAATAATAATAATAATAATAATATAATAATAATAATAATAATAATAATCGGATAATAACATGAGTGATTATTATTATTTATATTAATCAATCAATAATTATTATTAATCAATTATTTTTAAAGTTTTCCAAATAAATTTCTGTCTAATAAATTCCCATATCACTATATAAATCATGCAACCATGCAACCAATTTCACATCTTTCGTTCACTCCATCTTACCACTTTAGCTTCATACATACAAATTTTTTTACATACAATGGTCCCTATTTTTGTTTTACTATAAATAAGATAAACGTCTTTAGTACTGTGTGGGCAATCAAAGTACGATTGATTCGTGTTTTCGAAGTAAAAAACAACCGAGGAAAAACCTTAGAATCTGTGTTGGAAGATGTGGAGGTATATGTTCTTTACATCTTTACATATTGTTTATATATATATATATATATATATATATATATATATATATATATATATATATATATATATATATATATATATATATATATATATATATATATATATATATATATATATTTCCATTTCTTATGTTTTTATCGTTTCAATTTGATCATAATTCATGAAGTTTCCACCCTAGTTGTTTCATTTTTATATATTTATCTATTTGTTTGTTTTGATATGAACTAATTGAATCATAATATATATTTTTGTTAGTTTCTTTTTAGGCTTTGATCTGGATTCTCAATTCTTCTATCTTTCTTTATTATTTTTAGTTTTTAAATTTATATTTGTTATATAAAAGAGCACACTCTTAGTTGTTTACCTTAATCTCAACTGTGTAGTAATATAATTACTAACTTTTTCTGTTCATAAAGTGTGATTTTTGCTCATATCATTGCTCATGCCCTCATGAATTTCCCACCCAGTTGTTTCATTTTTATATATTTATCTATTTGTTTGTTTTGATATGAACTAATTGAATCATAATATATATTTTTGTT
>NC_044929.1:10820520-10856873 GCF_003576645.1 Ipomoea triloba | reverse complement strand
TATATATATATATATATATATATATATATATATATATATATATATATATATATATATATATATATATATATATATATATATATATATATATATATATATATTTCCATTTCTTATGTTTTTATCGTTTCAATTTGATCATAATTCATGAAGTTTCCACCCTAGTTGTTTCATTTTTATATATTTATCTATTTGTTTGTTTTGATATGAACTAATTGAATCATAATATATATTTTTGTTAGTTTCTTTTTAGGCTTTGATCTGGATTCTCAATTCTTCTATCTTTCTTTATTATTTTTAGTTTTTAAATTTATATTTGTTATATAAAAGAGCACACTCTTAGTTGTTTACCTTAATCTCAACTGTGTAGTAATATAATTACTAACTTTTTCTGTTCATAAAGTGTGATTTTTGCTCATATCATTGCTCATGCCCTCATGAATTTCCCACCCAGTTGTTTCATTTTTATATATTTATCTATTTGTTTGTTTTGATATGAACTAATTGAATCATAATATATATTTTTGTTGTTTCATATTTATATATTTATCTATTTGTTTGTTTGATTTTGATTATTTATAATTTATCAGTAATTTTGTTATTTAAATATATAATAAAAAAAATTTTATCCGTGCATCGCACGGGTAATTTACTAGTCTAATTAAATGACAATTGACAATGATGATAATATTTGAAAATATATGTGGAGTATTTTGAATTTTATTTTTTGAAAAGAGTATGTTGAATTTTTTTATTTAATAGTTTAGTTATATTCTTCGCAAAGTAGTGTATATATTAGAAACGGAAAAAAAAAAGATAGATAGGCATGTTTATATAATCTAATTATTTATACCATTGGTATTATTGGGAGTGGGAACAAAAATAAGTATGAAATAGTATATTTTCCCTAAAAATTACTATGTATCAATGTTGTTGAATTTGATTATTATAGTAACATTAATCTATATTGATAGTGACGGTAAATATGTGTTACCGGAATATAATTATGTATTAGTAAAGTACAAATAGTTCAGTACATTAGTGTTTCCTCAGTAGTGAGTTCAGCCTAGTAAAATGTTCCCCCTTCTCTACAAGTGTGAGCGTCCTCTTATAATCCTGAGCTCAACGACTCTCTGCTTCACCTTCAATGCGCAGTAAGCGGAAGTTAATGCTGAGGAGTCGTTGGAGTGGATGTTAATGCTGGGGAGCCGTTGGAGTGGCTCCTCATCTTTAATGTGTAATAATGCGTAACGGCTTGTTTGTCGTCCGTTCCTTGTCTTCGAGTTAGTGCTGGTGGTCCGGGTCGAATACTGCTTGGCTGATTACTTTGTCACCAGTCCCCCCACTCCCTAGCCAACGAGAGTGGTTGAGGTGGTTTGGGAGTAATGACTTGTGTAAAAATTGTTTTTGTTTTTGTTTTTTTTTTTTTTCGAACGGTAAGAGAATTGTGATCGAGGCTGACAAAGTGCCTCGACCAATCGTAACCGAGGCGAGGTGCGGGACCTCGGCCAAAGTTTGGTCGAGGCCTGACCCGACCTTTTTTTTTGGAGCGTGAGATTGTCCGAGGTGACCTCGCCAGAGTTGGCCGAGGACTGACCTCAGCCAAGGTGTGGCGAGGTCAGGCCTCGGCCAATCTCGGCTGAGGTGACCTCGGCCAGAGTTGGCTGAGGACTGACCTCGGCCAATCTCGGCCGAGGATTGACCTCGGCCAAGCTTTGGCCGAGGATTAACCTCGGACAACTTTGGCCGAGGTCAGGCCTCGACCAATTTTTTTTTTGACCAGCTGTAGGCTCGGCCAAAGGTCAACTTTCCCGTCAGGTAGCTAGCGAGATCGGATCTCGTTCCGGCCCTAAGGGAATAGAGTGTGGTGTTTTCGTAGCAAATCCTTAAGCTTTACCCAGAAAACACTCTCCCGTCAGGTAGCTAGCGAGATCGGATCTCGTGCCGACCCTAAGGGAATAAAGTTCTATTTTATTTTATTTTCACGGAATTTGAGAGGTGACGCCGCTTGAGGAGGTGACGCTGCTTGAGAAGCAGCGTCACTTGAGGAGGCGGACGCCGCTTGATGAGGCGACGCCGCTTGAGGAGGCTGATGCACAAGTGGATGAGGCGGATGCACTTGATGAGGCCGATGCACAAGTGGATTAGGCGGACGCACTTGAGGAGGCAGATGCACAAGTGGAGGAAGCGGACGCACTTGAGGAGGCCGATGCACAAGTGGAGGAGGCGGACGCACTTGAGGAGGCCAATGCACAAGTGGATGAGGCGGATGCACTTGAGGAGGCGGACGCACTTGAAGATGAGGAGGACGCACTTGATGAGGCCGATGCACAAGTGCAGGAGGCGGACGCACTTGAGGTGGCCGATGCACAAGTGGAGGAGGCGGACGCACTTGAGGAGGCCGATGCATAAGTGGAGGAGGCGGACGCACTTGAGGAGGCCGATGCACAAGTGGATGAGGCGGATGCACTTGAGGAGGCGGACGCACTTGATGAGGCTGATGCACAAGTGCAGGAGGCGGACTCACTTGAGGATGCGATGCCACTTGATGAGCAGGACGCTATTTGAAGAAGCTGAAGCTGTGGAAGAGGAGGCGACGCAATTGAGGATGCGATACCATTTGATGAGCAGGCGCCGCTGGAGGAGGCAACGCCGTGGATGAGGAGGCGATACCACTTGATGAGGAAGACGCCACTTGAGGAGGCGACGCCGCTTGATGAGCAGGGACCGTCGGAGGAAGCAACGCCATGGATGCGGAAGCGACGCCATTGAGGATGCGACGCCACTTGATGAGTAGGACGCTGCTTGAAGAAGGCAACGTCGTGGATGAGGAGGCGACGCCATTGAGGATGCGACACCAGGCGCTGCTGAAGGAGGCAACGCCGTGAATGAGGAGGTGATACCGCTTGATGAGGAGGACGCCGCTTGAGGAGGCGATGCCGCTTGATAAGCAGGGGCCGCCAGAGGAAGCAACGCCATGGATGCGGAGGCAACGCCATTGAGGATGTGACGCCACTTCAATGCGCAGTAAGCGGAAGTTAATGCTGAGGAGTCGTTGGAGTGGATGTTAATGCTGGGGAGCCGTTGGAGTGGCTCCTCATCCATAATGTGTAATAATGCGTAACGGCTTGTTTGTCGTCCGTTCCTTGTCTTCGAGTCAGTGCTGGTAGTCCGGGTCGAATACTGCTTGCCTGATTACTCTGTCAGATAGATTATAGATTATATTTTGTTACAACTTTATTCTATCGGGAGTTCAAGTAATAATTATTTAATAGTAATTGTAATAGAATATAGTTTACTTTAGGAGTTATGAGACTTAAACAGGTTTTAAGGAATGCAATTTTTGACAAAAAAAAATTCTAATAAAATTTAAATTGGATTTGTTATTATATCTACTAATAAAATAATAGTTAATAAATAATATGTTATGAAATAGGATAAGATAATGTGTGCACATCGCCGATTAATCCCTGCGAGTTGAGGCCATACAGTTGAATAGATACAAATGTTTAAAGGACATTACATATACCCATTCGAATCTAATACAAATAGTCTTCAAATAATTAAACTAATTGTAATGCAATTAATTAGACAATCGCTCATGAATTGATTATAAAGTTAACAATAATATTATGAAGTAAAAAGAAAAACATAATGTTGGTCCCGATAGGGTGGGAAAAGTCTAGAGGACGGGGGGGGGGGGGGAATAGACTTTTCAAACAATATAAAATATTATAACACTTTGGTAATTTNGGGGGGGGGGGGTGAATAGACTTTTCAAACAATATAAAATATTATAACACTTTGGTAATTTCAACTCTAGGTATCATGCATAAAGCAAATAACCAAACTAGAGTTCGCAGCGGAATATAGATACGGTAAAGTGCTATAATCAAATCACGTAAAAATGAAGAACTATTCTACATGCAACACGTTAGAAACTCCTGAAATAGCTCAAATAATAAGTGTGTAAATTTTGGCTTGCATGCAAACGTGGGATATATCAAACCCAGATGATTTATTCTAAGTAGTGAATAGATGGGTTCAAAATATTATAGCAAATGCAAGTAGGATGAGGATGAATCAAATGAAAATTATACTTTGCATATGCATGTGATGGCACGTAATTCTAGATGCTAAAATGCTCAGTATAAAAAAGTATTCAATGCATGTGATGATCAGATAAGTATGCACAGAAATATGTAAGCAAGTAAATAAATGGACACAAAGATTTATAGTGGTTCAGAGGTGGTGTAATCCTCCTAAATCCTAATCCACTATTCTCCTTTCACTCCAATGAGGGATTTCACTATCTTCAATCACCAAGATACAATAGTGAACTAGTGCTGCCCTTCTAGCACTTCTACAACTCTGAGTATCTCGCACAAAGCTACACTCAATTCCAAGCGCCTCGCACAAAGCTACGCTCCCGAGCGTCTCGCACCCAGCTACGCTCCTACACCAACCAAGTGTCTTGCATAAAGCTACACTTAATTTCCCCGAGTGTTTTGCACAAAGCTACACTCCTACAATTTTTTTAAAGAAATAAAAATATTTCTTTATAAGACTTGATTTTCTCTCGTGTTTAGCTCAGTAATAGCACTTGTTCAATCAGATATCTCACTAATTCCCCCTTTTTGTTTCTATGTAAATCACTAGTGCTATTTTTGTATCTCTCTGTCTGTTCGTGTTGCTATATGTTCACCACCGTACTTGTCTTCAAGTCTTCTTGGTTATTTATAGCTAGATTAGCTATTTGCCCGTTGTATATCTTTAGAGCTTTAATTATCTTCAGATGATAATTGTCAACTTTGATGGCTCTGTCCAATGAATTTGAATATTTGCATCTGATGATCTTCCAACGTCTTCTTTTATCACTGACATAAATTTGTCTTTGAAACTTGTAGCCACCTTTCCTTGACTTTGTTTATGTTCTGATAATGTGAGCAATTGAATTGTTCCTAATTCATAAGTCAAGTTGCTCTGAATCATTTCAGCCTGGTGATTCTTGCTTGAGCATAATTTAATGCCACTGAAAGTTGCTTTTGGCTTTCCTTAATTTACTCTCAGCTCCAAGTAGCAAGAATCTTTGCTTTCTTTGAATTATTCTTCATGAGTCATCTTCTTGCCATTTTTGGAAATAAATATTTCCTTCGTGTAGGATACAATTGTATTAAGAGTTAATTCCAGCAATGGTCCTCCAACTATGTTGATTTTCCAAAATTAGTCCCTGACTTTTAATTTGAACAATTTAAGTCCATTGACTTTCAAATTTTTTTTCCAATGTTGGTCATTTCGTTAAATTTTGGTTAAGTTGAGGTCAAATGAAGGGGTAAAATTGTTCCTTCACATGTATAGTGTATTATTACTCGTATTTCTCCTGTCCTATATGCTATATATATGAATATAATCTCAGTCGAAGAGACTTCTATTGAGATTATATGGCTTTGATTGAGATTTCGACTGGGATTATATTCATATATACAACGTATAGGACATGAGAAATACACTAAACAGGTGAACGAACAATATTACCTGTTCATTTAACCTCAACTTAACCAAAATTTGACGAAAGGACCAACATTGGAAAGAATTTGAAAGTCAAGGGACCTAAATTGTCCAAATTAAAAGTCGGAGACTAATTTTGGAAAATCAACATAGTCATAGGACCATTGCTAGAATTAACTCATTGTATTAAGGTTAGGAAAGTATTTATATTAAAATTTCACGTAGAATTGTATTACGGATAAGAAAGTATATGTACTGTAATTTGAAGATTGAAGATTGCATGTTTCATATACAATTGTATTAAGGTTAGGGAAATATTTATACGGTAAAATCAATCATTATTAATAAGTAGAATTGTATTAAGGATAGGAAAGTATATGTACTGTAATAGATAGGAAGATATATGCACTGTAATTTTAATCTAAATTATTAAACCTTATTATTATAAGTGTTTGTGCGGTAAGTTGCAAAAGTAGGATTTTGTTTTTATTAGTAGTATAGATATAGATTACGTTGTAAGAAGTAATTTAGAATTGTATTACGAATAGGAAAGTAGGAAAGAATATATTGTATTAGGAATTGTATTACCATATTTTAATGTACAATTATAGTACGAATAGAAATTGTATTACCACATTTTACAATATTACGCAAACCTTAATAGTATACATGAGTGTTTTGGGTGGAAAGTTAAAATGGAGGGTTTTGTTTTTATTAATGGTATATATTGCAACAAAAATATTATTTTATACATGCAACAAAAAAAAAGGATTCATTACATGCATCTATATACATGTAAAAAATAGTACAAAGCACTAATATACTTTTACATTTTAAATTACTAATTATTAAACACTTACTTGTACACAACATTTGAAGTTAAAGAGTAATATTCTCCATTTTTATTGCACATAGATTTTAACACCTCGATGGTTGCTAACTCTTTATATAGCCACATACAGTTCCCTATGTACAAATACTGATTTTTTCAAGAACAAATCTACAATCAACAAAGTTTGACCTTGGCTCTTGTTGATCGTCATGGCATAAGACAACATTAATGGAAATTGTCTCCTTTGGAACGTAAATGACAACCTTGGATCTGAAGGTGTCAACAATAACTAAGGAACCAACACATGTGTCCTTGCAGAATTTTCGGATAGTATTTTAGCTTCAACAACATGATTTGTCAAATCTAGTTATTATCAATCATGTTCCGTTACAAAACCCAAGTGAGTGATCTATTTTACTCAACAACATGACTGAAAAACCAACTTTTAAAATCAATGAATGGCTTGGAACACCTGAGTAACTCAACGTATTTAAGAATTTTGATGTATGCGAATCTGCCATAGCACCAGCGCTAGAATTAGACTTACAAATTGTGCAAGAGCTGAAATAGGTTCTACCATCTGCATCATTCAAACTCCTCATGTACTTAATGATTTTGTCAGCTAAATTAAGTGTTGGAGCCAAAATAGCACTACTGATAAAGCTATTGAAATCAAAATTAGTAGAACAAAACAAAGGAAACATACTATCAACAATTGCTTCAATTAGATCCATTGCGACACCAGTACATTCCCTTTTGGTATTTCTATATCTATACATCCATCATTCAATCCACCAATCTCTCCATTGCCTACATTAGCAATCCACTTTGCACCACAATTAGAAGTTTAGAACATGTGAATGTAGCATCTCCCATGTCACAACATGGAAAAAAAATTAAAAACATTTATAAAGAAAGATATCTTTATATAAATATTCAATAATGAATAGGTTAACATCTATAAATATTATAAAGGAATATATACTAGCATTAAATAAACAATAAATACATATTTTTCTTCGTATAAAATTGACAAATAACCATAATAATAATTAAATTATCTAAATTGGTTATAATACTGCTTCCAAGATATTTTGGAAGTCTATTGAAAGAAAAGCTGTCAATACGGGCTGGCAGGGTGGGGTGAGTCAAAAAATCCCATTCCTTGGCAGGTCTGGTTTTTACTGGCCCAGACTACCCCGCCTTTGGCTCGCGAGCTAGGCAGGCCCCCGCCACACCCCCCCCCCCCCCTTTTGGTGTTTTAACTCTTAAATGGTTAGTTTGTTATTTTGTTAAGTTTTACCATTTGTACATTCAAAAAAAATTAATTAAAATAACTTGTTATATAACTAACGTAAGACATAGTTCATCAAACATTATGCATTACATAATACATAACTGATAGAACAAATTATTCCTCATATGAAAATATTGTTATTGAATGTGTATTCTTTGAGTCTTAGCTGTTGTGTGTTTAGGAGTGTTATCATTTCTGTATGAAATCAACTGGAAAATAGGATTAAGAAGATGAATTGCTATCTCTCTAAACATTAGAGAGGGGATGAGATAGAGAGAGAGAGAGATAGAGAGTTGGGTGTGTATGTGGAATGGAATGACCTTCCCTCAAATGAAGAGGTTAAGGCCCTTTATATAGGCACCGGGCCCTGACTCGATACCAAACATATGTACAAAATGTATAGGGCTATATACCCGGGGTATATTCTTCATCAAGGAGCTCCCTAGTCCGTACCTTGATGTCGACTAAGTGAGGAAGGGGTGGGCTATAAAATCCGACCACATAAGCCTACGTGTTCTCTCAACCCGAGTCACACTGGTTGCCATGTTAAAAACCTTATACTAAGAAAAAACCGAATGGAAAAACAAACTTGGCTAAGAAAAAAAGAGCACAACCATGAGTGCAAGTTTTTGCACTATAAGAGGTAGCCTGAATTTTACCGATATAGAGATCGAATTTTTACCAATCAAGAGATTGGATTTTTTATGTGATCTAGAGATCCAATTTTACCAATTAAGGGGTCAGATTTTAGTTACGATCGAGAGATCGAATTCTACCGATATAGGGATTGAGTTTTTAGTATGATCGAGGGACCAAACTATATCGATCAAGTGATCGGATTCTAAAACACGACCTAGGAATCAAATTTTACCAATCAAGATATTGGAATTTTAATGTGATTTAATGATTAAGTTTACTTGTGGTCGGATAACTGTCTTGATCGGGTTTTATGTCATATTTTGTAAGACTAATGCCGAGAAATGATATTCACGATACATGGACTTTTATTGATTTTATTGATCCTGAATGGGAACACTTCTCCCAAGGCTCGTTACTCAGGCCTATTGGTTTGATGACCCTATGCAATTTATTGGTATGAAAATACCTTTTTAGTTGATCGGTCTAATGACCAAATTTCGATCTTATCGATCTTGAAATGTCTTTTTGTCAGATCAGTCTAATGACTAAATTTTGATCTTACCGATCTTGAAATGCCTTTTTCGGCTGATCAGTCTAATGACCAAATTTTGATCTTATCGATCTTGAAATGCCTTTTCGGTCTTCCGGGTTATGATCATTTCGATCTTATGCTTTTTCGGCCTTCAGGCTTGGTGACTGGGTTATGATATTTTTGATCTTATGCTTTTTCGACTTTCCGGCTCGGTGACAGGGTTATGATCTTTACGATCTTATGACTTTTTGGTCTTCCAGCTCGGTGACAGGGTTATGATCTTTTCGATCGTATACCTTTTCGGCCTCCCGGCTCGATGATTGGGTTATGATCTTTTCGATCTTATGCCATTTCGACCTTTTGGCTCATTGACCGGGATATGATCTTTTCAATCTTATGCCTTTTTGGCCTTCCAGCTCGGTGATCGGGTTATGATCTTTTCAGCCTCCCGACTTGGTGACCGGGTTATGATCTTTTCGATCTTACGTCTTTTCGGTTGATTGGTCTTATGACCTTAGTTCAATCTTCTCAATCTTACGCCTTTTCAGCTTTCCGGCTCGATGACTAGGCTTAATTGCCTACTTTGTAGGGTTGGTGCCAAGATTTTTTCTCAGGCTTAACAATGACTGTCGTGGTAAGGCTGACCTGACTAGGCTTTATGTATATATATTGTTACTACTAATATTTACAAATTTGGAAACAATAAAATCTACAATCTAAATTAACAACAACAACAACAACAACAACACCACCAATAATAATAATAATAATTCTTCTGACTCTATCTTTCACTTTGTTTATTTCTTTTCTTTTCACTCTTCCTAGACCTTCTCACTCCACTGCCACCGATAGCCACTCACATCTTTTCTTTGCATTTTCTCTTGCCTTTCACTCAACCACACCGTCACCCATAGCCGCTCGATCTTATTTTTTCCTCTTGTTTTTTTCTCTGTGCAGCCACCCATTCCCATTGCTTTTTATTTTTCCTTGATAGCCTGATGCCTCGTGTACAACAGGGAGAAGATGGTGGCGTTACTAATGATGATGAAGACCGCGAAGCTTGAAGACGATGATCATAAATTAGGGTGAAAGACTAAAATGGTAATGCATGGGAAAGAATTGACGATTTAGGGAATGCTAAGAAAGCTGGACCATTATGGGAAAAACTCACTTGGGACATGCATTTGGTGCCAGAAACGCATGTCGTACTTGCGTTTTAGGCATACAAAAATACGCACGTGGTAAATGCGTTTCTCGTATGATACGAGGAACGCATTTTCCAAATGCGTTTTTTATCCCCGGCGCTGGCAACTCTCCGGTGACTAAAGACGCAAGTGAGAAAGGCGTAAAACTGGCATTTTCCAAAATGCAAGTGCCATTTGCGCTGATGAGTGCAATTTCATACTTTATTTTATAACGGTTGGAATGATAATTTTTATTAATTAGTTATTCTTTTATGCTTAATTTTATTAATTTATTATTTATTTTATATTTATAAATAACTAGAAATTATGTAGTACGCAGTTAGATTAGTATTAACAAGTTATTTTTATTTGAGTTTTATTTTATTTAGATGTTTGTTATGTAATTAAAAACAAAAAGAGAGTTATTGTTTGTGGCCCAAACTCTTTCAACAAAGCGAGCAATACCGGGCGAGCTTGGGAAAGTTGAGGCTCTGAAACACTACAACTGATTCGTGCACTTGCGAGGACTATTTAAAATTGTCCATCAATTTTTAACACCCTTGCCGGGGATCAAACCCGAGTCTCCCGCATGACAAGCAGGGATACTCACCACTATACTACAACAACTCGTGCACTTGTGAGGACATATATTAAAATTGTCCATCAATTTTTGGTGCCGATATTTCGTAGAAATTATATGTTATTGTTGAAAAAAGAAGTTGCAAGTTGTGAGTTTAATAGTTTGAACATCTCATAGCTTATGAAAATGTTAGTATTGTTTTATGAGCTTCAACTACGCATTGCAAGGACAATTTGTGTCGTTAAAAATAGATAAAATCATCATCCATTTATTTATAATTCAATTATTGACCTATCATCGGATTAGAGTTTTTACAAATTTTAAATATACGTACGAAAAAAAATAAAAACATAAACAAGAAATAAATAATACACTTTCCTTGGAGGGAGTTGCGACTATATACAATATAAATGCATATATTAATTTTCATTTTCGGAAATTACAAAAATACAGTTCTAATCATATTGAGCATTTGAGCCTTGTCAATATGTGAATAAACTAACCGTATACTACTTGAGCCAAAACTCAAAACTAAGCCGAATACCTTTTAAATTTTCATTTCCGGAAAATACAAATATAAATATATTACATTGACTATTTTCGGAAATAACAAACTAAAAAATAAATATATAAAAAAACTAGGGGCGCAATTTGACTAGAGTTTGACATTGTTTTCTTCGTAGGATATTTACTTCGTAAAAATTGAAAAATTGCGACCTTGATGGTGTGTTGCAACGCGCAATGGTTCACCATCCTAACAAATTACATTCACGAGTTTTAATTGAAATCCTTTACACTTTTGTTGCACCAACAAAACATTCGGAGAATATATATATATATATATATATATATATATATATATATATATATATATATGTGTATGTATATATGTGGTGGTTGAGGTTGCCAAAACGAGAAGCAATTGGGCATATTGAAGTAGAAAAATTATACTATACTGAGTGGAAATGATTGAGAAAATAATAGATAGTATGATGTTTTTGAAATGGTCTATATATAGGTAGAGCTTATGAACGCAATTGGAAATTGCGTTGTGTATGGCTCTATGAGGACGCACACTGTAATAGTGGTTTATATTTTGCTTGAAGAATGCAAGTAGTACTTGCGTTCTACCTTTTAAAGTCCGCTTAGTGACGTGACCGGTTGCGTCAATGCGTGACCGATCACGTCACCCGTTTATAGTGAAATGCCGTCTGATGCGCGTCGCGTCAGACGGCATGCGTAATGACCTTTAATGCAATCCTTTAAGCTCAAGAATCCTTCAAAACACCAAAGTTCACACATGATAGGGCTTTGCCACACATTAACACATCTCAAAGTATTTTACTCATAAATCAACCATAAAAGACTCCACATAAGCATAAAACAATCCCTAAATGACCCTTAAAAGTAAGCATCTTTGGCACTTATCACAAGTTTCCACACTTTATTCTTACTTGTACTCAAGCAAGCTATCAATCAATGCAAGGATCATAAGTGCCCAAAGATAGCTTAAGATAGCCTCAACAATCAAATGGTCAATCAAGAGAGTTGTGTAAGAAAACGGAGAAGGGGAAATCCTTCATATCATCAAACAAATGTGATAACCATGTGCACAATTTTTACAATTTGAGAAATATTCAAGGAAACAAAAATCCGTTTCAATTGGTTAATGAATAAGCTGAAAGGGAACACTCTCTCAACACACCAATCAATCATGCATTTCCAAAGTTTGGTTCACCTTCTATTTTCCCAAGGCTTTCAAGCCGAGCCCACTAGTGGGATTGATGTGCACAAAACAACCAATTTCCCTTCCAATGGCCTCAAAGACCCAACACAAAATGTAAAGTGAAGATAATGACATGGTCGCTCCCCGCAAATGGCTTAGCGGGCTCTCTTTTCTTCTCAACCCCCTAGGATAACGACATCAAGTCACCTGACTTCATGTGGAGTTCTATGCCTTTTTGAAGACGATGTAATGGGTGCCCGAATCCTAGCAAGGTGGCTCACATCCTCTCTTATTTTCTCATCTCCTAGGATAACGTCATTAGGACAACCGACTTCATGTAGAACTCTACGTTTTTCCGAAGACGGTGCAATGGTTTCCCCAAATCTTAGCAAGATGGCTTTCCTCGCGTCTTTCTTCTCATTGGGGTGTCCAATCTTTTACCTTTGGCTCTTTTTTCTTTTCTTTTCATTCACTTGACTACCCCTCATGCCTTTTATTTAGGGGTAGGGGATCACTCAAACCTCACCAAAGGCTCACCTTTTTCCCATGTTATACCAAGATTTTTCAATTCCGAATCTTGCCTTGTTTTGTAAGTTCAAGAAATACTGTCTAAACATGGAGAATGAATATACGAGTAACCTAACCTCGTAATAGCGGAAGCATAGATCGTGTTGATCTCCAGCCATAGTTGATGCCTTGCTGTGTTGCCTGTGTTAGTGGTTTTGTCTCACACTTGACTCAGAACCCTAGATGGTGTCCTGGTATTTTCTGAGGAGTGTGAGTACCATGTCTGTAGGTGTCTATATGATTGTCTGTCTTGCATCCCATCAATGCAGGCTTATATAGGCATATGGTGGATTGGACTAAAACTAGATGTCCAATCCAATGTATAGCTTAATGGGCCTAGTCCACTTGCACCACATTATTAAGGCGCACAATATAAAATATATTGTATTAGGGAAAAGTCTTACATTCTCCCACTTGGTGCAAGTACTAGCACAACTCTCATCAAAGAACAAAACACATGAATCATAGCGATATGTCATCTGCTCGACAGAGTAATATCTTCTATGCATTACATGCATTTTTATTCCTCAACTTAAGTCCTTTATGAATAAAACCCAACGTTTATTCTTGGTACCTTAAGGGATGTTTCTCAAAATAAAATATATGCGCAACTTAAATGAGAAAATCATCCAAATTGTACAAAAAAGTACACTTTATGATCTCTAAGATCCTTAATGTTAACTATGTCTTAAGTAGAGATCCCTCAATGTTAGCATAACGCTAACTATGTTCCATGACTAGTTTTATAACTTAACTTAAGCACTACCTCTAACGGCCAAGAGCTTAGAGTTGACACGTCTGTCACTCCCACTCATCAAAATAGCCAAAAGATAGTTTAGTCATAAAAATATTCCAACAACTAGACAGTAAACCAAAATTCTAAGTCCATAAATTGGAATTTTAAATATACACCATAACTTCCCAAATAATTTCAAGGTCCACTTTATAATAAACTGAACATTATGAGTCTTACTTTTATGTCTTGCAAAATTGTCTTGAGCCTTACAAACTAGAATGGCCCAGGATCAATTTTGAAGAAACTAAAGACTCTATTAAATGCTAAAGAATTTATTTAAATACCAGTGTATCACAAGTTAAATGTTTTGTTCTAATAAACTCCTTAATATTGTTACAACATTTTCATAAATATGTTGCACAACCAAATGTTCAATAATTTGAACTTATGAATTTATGTGAACAAATACAAGATTGATACTTGTGGAATCTTTAGTGGAGCATCTTAATGATCTTTTTCTAAATGATCACTCCCACTGAGTAAAATATTCTTCAGCAGAATTAATGATATACGTATTCAGAATTGATTTGACCAACTAAATAATGAAGATATAATTCCCACCATTAGTTGGGCATACTAAATAATCAATATTTGGTTCCAATCCAACTAAAGTAATAACTAATGAGGACATAACTCCCCACCATAGTTGGATATACTAAAATAATAAAATACACTTTCCAAAACCAAGTTGGAATTTGGCTCGAAAAGGTACATTTTATTTTTGGAAACCAAAAGAGGTATATCGAATATATTACGTAACTTACTACAGTTAGTCCAAATAACCGAGCAAGATTCGCGAAACAATTAATAAAAGTGGTTAAATTGTGGGAAGTAACTAAATACATGTTTTGCCAATGCAAACCATGAAAACTTTCAATTATAATTGAACTAAATTTATAAATTCTAAGAAATTGTGATAAAATTATTATCTAATGGGCTGGGGGATTTATTGACATAAAACTTGCCTGTAGGCTAAAGTTTTAATTCTATTAAATCCAATTAAAACCCTTATGATAATATTTGATCTCAATTATTAAATAGATAGAAGAATCTAGAGACGTAAAACTTGCCTGTGGGCTAAAGTTTTACTCAATTAAATGCAAATGAAATTTTATGATGAAACAATTATCAAATTTGTTGATGAATCAAGTGATATAAGACTTGCCTGTAGGCTAAAGTTTTAATCAACGAGATTCATTACAACTATTATGGTAAAACTTAAGAAATCATGTTCCTTTTCTTAATCCCTGTGGGTAAATTAAGAAATATGATCTAAATTAAAGTTTGCATCATAAAATTAAACTTTATGATAGAGATGGAAATTATTTACAAATAATTATAAACTAAATAAATTTATTTGTTTCCATCATCACTGATAAAACTACTAAACTATATTCCGATACATAATTGCCTGTGGGCTAAATTATGATCATAGTTCAGTATTTAATCCTAATTAATCATACAAATATAATGAAATTGCCTGTGGGCTAAATTCCATCATATTAAATACAATTAATCACAAATGATTTGTCTAAAACTTTATGTGATCAAGATAAACTGCTAAATATATAATTTTAATTGATTAAAGGATGCTGTGGCTACTCCCCAACCAAATTAAAAAAATTATAAGATCACTAGACAATTATCAATTCATTGTCTAACCTTTATATATGTGATTCAGGCTTAAGAGAAATCAGTAAATTAAAGATGCTATGGCTATTCTTTAATGAACTGAAATCAAATCACATTGGCAATGAATAATTAAATCTTTTAACAAACAAATTATACCAGATCGTGATGGAAAAATCCAAATATATGATATTTAAGGAGACTAGTGGCACAAGATGTTCTTAAGTCAGGGCCATAAAACTAGTATGCCCCCTCAATTCATATCCACTCAATGTATAACTGTTTGGGGGTATAAACCTAAAATTTGGAGGGTATACACCAAAATACTGCATGGTTACCTATGATTAAAGCTTAAATGGGTGAACTAAATCAACGGTCCAAAAGTACTAAGTTCAAGCACTACCGTAAATAAAGTTTATGCATAAGTCCAATTTAATTGGGAACTAATATAATTCCATCCTAAATTTATGCATTGCTAAAGGCATAATAAAAATATTGCATAATTTAAAAACAAAATATTATGCTTAGGACAAATATGCATAAACTTAAACATTAAACTCATATATTCCAAACAAATTGCATAACAATTTTTAATATGAGCTTTCAAAGTATAGAATTAATATCCAAACATTAATATGAGTCCAAACCAAAGAGACCCAACAATTTTAATAATGACATAATGGATATATACTTTAAAATTTCAAACTGTAAGCCCAAGGGAGAATGTTTTAATGCATAAAGATCAAATTGATGAGAAATAGACTGAATTTACAAATTTTAACAATATCAAACCAAAGGAATATGTTATAATTTGTAAATCAAAATCTCACAAACCCTAATTGCATAATTAAACTTAATATTATGCACTTAATGTGATGAAATGCATGAAACAATCCAAAGAGTATGAATCATACCTAACTAAATATGGGCAAAAATATTAATCATAATTCAAAGAACTTAAAGAATTATGAAATTAGTGGCAATAGCCAGTTGCCTTAGCAAATATGTTTTTCCAAAATTATTAAATTGATTCTCCATAACCTAATTAATAATATTATTATCATTAATAGCAAATTGCAAATAATCCAAAAGGCAATAGCCATAATAATATTATCACATTAAATAGGAGACTAAATATGGAAAAACAATAGTTAAAACCACTAACGGTAAAAACATTCTCGGATATAATTTTGAAACTTAATAAAATTTAAAGTCCGAAAAATGCCAAAATATTTTCTTAACTGGAACATTGTCACATAAACTTAATTCGAAACAATTCAGGATTTATAACTGAATACCATATTAATATTAATGGTTTCATTAATTAAAATATTTGATGGTAATAATCAACATTATAACCACCATTAATATTTAACAAGAACAACCAAATTATGGTAAGACACCTTCTTAATGTTTCCATATTTGTAAAGATAATATATGTGACTAGTCCAAATTAGCGGTTAACTTAAAGCTTGGTGAGGATTTTTAAGATACACAATAGAGAGAGAGGGTAACTAAAGTACATAATATTACCAAAATTGAATGGTGGAAACGGAATGGGTACGGTTTGGGTAAGGTTTATCCACCCTTAATGACAAAAACTACCAAGCTATATGCCGATGCATAATCGCAGTGGGCAAATTATGATCATAGTTTAGTATTTTATCCTAATTAACCCTTTAAATAAAACAAAATTGCCTGTGGGCTAAATTTCGTTATATAACACAGAGTTAACTACAAGGTTTCTTGCCTAAACTTTATGTGATTAATCCTTAATATGAAATTTCAGTAAATTAAAGATGTTGTAGCTACTCTTTAATTGACCAAAACTGAACATAATCACAATGGCAAGGGTATTTAAAGCCTAATCAAACAAATTAAACCAAAACATGATAGACAATCCTTAGGTATACTCCCAAGAAAGTTGGTTGGTGCTAAGGCTCCATTAAAAACCAGCTCCTTAGACAGAGTAGCGTCGCAAGGGGACTAGTAGCAATATGGCAGTTTGAGCCAGCAAGGCGTGAAAGCCAGGGCCAGGGAACTAGTATTCCTCCCCAAGAAACTTCCCTAAATCATGTGTTCCAATATTTGAAGTAAAATCGTTTGGTTGATCTATATAAATGTAGATTCACCTAAGGATAAGGCTTTAAATAGGGTATTACTATAAAGAGTTTTATGTACTTTATGTGCTTTGAAATCTTCCAAAAGAAGTGGAGTATTGACTGAAAGAGTAAGAATATGCATAATCTATTCTTAAATGCACTAAATTCACCTAAAAGGCACTAAAACATGCACAATAAGCAATTAATTCAGTCCTAAAAGGCTCTAAAAACAATCTTAATGAATATTCTTTTCTAAAGGCATAATTATAACAATAAAATAATATAATTAGTGCAATAAAAAAACATATATATAGCATGCTTAGGTTATGCATATTACGAACTCAAACTCAATTAAATATTTAAATTGTAACACTGAATACAATTTAAATCAAATATTCAATAAAATTAAAATTCAAACAAATTGAAAGTTAATAATTTGTCCAAAATTGAATAATAATTTAATTATAAAATTAATACCATAATGAAGGGGAAAAAAATTAAATGGCATTAGTATTCCAAAACAAGCAATTACCATACATTTACTACATGCCATAAATAATATACAAATTAATTAAGGTAATACTAATATGGCAATATTAAACCAAATAATTACCACTTACTAAAATTAATATGTATAATATTACTATATATTTACCATTTGCCAAAAATAATACAAAATATTAAATTAGGTAATATTAATAGGCAATAATAAACTTAATAATTACTATTTACCAAAATTTAATATGTATAATGTTACTATATATTTACCATTTGATTGTCAAAGTAATATATATAATATTAAATATGGTAATATTAATATGGCAAATATTTAAACAACATAATTGCCATTTACCAAAATTAATATATATAATATAAATATGACAAATATAAATATGGTAAATAAAATATGTGATAAAATAAAGATAATTGCATTTGGAGATAATTCAGCTTATAACGTAGGCGTACCATCCAATCGTCTGTCTCCTTCCAATTTACCGCCGGAAAACCAGCGCTCATCGTCGCCAAGCATGGAAGAAGCAGCGACAGCACCGCCGGAGAAAAACCAGCACGCGTTCGCCGCCGGAAGCTCAGCTCTGTCGCATTCATACGCCGCAAAGCCTCACACGCAGCGCCCAATGGCGCTGGTTGCAGCCACCGTCGCCCGCCCACCGCCAACAAAACCATGTCGCGTCGACATCGCCTGAAGCTCGCCGTCGACTGAATCTTGAGGGGCAGCGATCAACGCCGGTGACAGCCTGAAGCTCGAACACCATCCTCTGCCATCTCGCTTCAACCTCCTAAAGCAGCGAAAATTCAGCAGCAGCAGCCGCCTGAAGGAGGGGATGAAGCCGGACGCTGCCGGAGCCCAGCCTTGTCGCCGCCTTGCCGTCTCAGTCCGCTACAAAGCCAAAGCTTGCTGTCGGATGCGTCATAGCCGGTGGACATTGCTCCATCGGTTTCCATGGAAGACGCCGCTTGAAGGTGGACGAAGGCTTTTTTTTTTTTTTTTTTTTTTTTTTCACTGTAGCGTCAATGAAGAAGAAACAACAACAACGTGACCGGGATACATTCATGGAAGTCAGCTAACAGCATCAGTGCATCATACGATGTCCCTTTGCACCGTCGATCTAGTGGCGAAGCTAACAGCAGAGGACCGAAAAAAATGGCAGTCTCACCGTCTCGCCGCCCATGATCGACAACCGCCGTCGAAGCCACATTGTCGTTGTTACCGTAAAAATGGAGACCGTAACCAGCGACCGGCGATTTTCGTAGCAAAAAATCCAAACAATAAGCAATATTCCAGGTAATCATAATTTCATATTCCAAAAGAAATTAAAAATTTACTTAACGCTAAAATAATAATAATAATAATTTTAAGCCGTCCGAAAATCATATATAAAAACTTGATGTATATCAAAACTTAATATTGTTTTAGGCAAAAAAAAAATCAACCAGGCAGAGATTGATAAAGGTTCTTGATACCAAATGTAAGTTCAAGAAATACTGTCTAAACATGGAGAATGAATATACGAGTAACCTAACCTCATAATAGCGGAAGCATAGATCGTGTTGATCTCCAGCCATAGTTGATGCCTTGTTGTGTTGCCTGTGTTAGTGGTTTTGTCTCACACTTGACTCAGAACCCTAGATGGTGTCTTGGTATTTTCTGAGAAGTGTGAGTACCATGTCTGTAGGTGTCTATATGATTGTCTGTCCTGCATCCCATCAATGCAGGCTTATATAGGCATATGGTGGATTGGACTAAAACTAGATGTCCAATCCAATCTATAGCTTAATGAGCCTAGTCCAATTGCACCACATTATTAAGGCCCACAATATAAAATATATTGTATTAGGGAAAAGTCTTACATGTTTATCTTTCTCAAGTTAAAATGTGCACACTCCCACTTTGAGAGATCCTTGACTAAGGTCCAAATAAAATAAGAGATGAAAATCATGCAAGTACACAAAAATATAAACCTATTTGGTTTCTAAGCAAATCCTCACTTGGTGTAAAGAGGCAATTTCCAAGAATATTCAATAAATCAAACTTTTTGGCACATCATTCAACTACATTTCTAGGATAACATGAACAATGACACACTCTCTACCCCCATACACAATCATCAATCAAGCACCATTCAAAAATAAAAAAAATTTCCATTAAAAGTACAAAGTGCGTCCTTTCCACACTTTAAATCAAGCATCATCCTCGATATTAACCATGGGAACGAGGTGGAACAGAGAGCACATGTCAAATAAAAGTGCATGTCCCTTTCCACACTTTAGAAGTGGGCACGGGACTTAGGGTGTGAAAGTAAAAACCTTTGTGGATGAGAAATGAATCCTAGTGAATTGTGTGCACAAATCCTATTTTCCACACTTTAGAATCACAAACCGGGGCATAAGAAAGAGTAAGGGATAGAAGAGATGATTCTCTTTGAAGAACATATCCCTTTTGCAATGTTGCATCCAAAACTTTGCCCTAACAAGCTTATTCAAAACTTCACAATCAATTAATGTTATGGCATAAGTGCAAATAAGAATAAAGAAGTGCAAATGAGTAGAGAACTACACCAAAATATGTCCAATCTTTTTGTGAGTGTGTGTTTTTTGTTTTTGTTTTATTTTTTGGTTTTTTAGAAGCTTGGGGTGCCTCCCAAGAGCGCCACATTTAACATTTTTAGCCTGACTCAAATACAAAATATGAAAAACAATAAAGGCTAAATGTAAACAAGCATAAAATGAAAACAACCAACTAAAAGATACCAAATGTAAAGTGTTAGAATGTAAAGTACAGAATTAAAATGCAAGAATTTAAAGTGCATGAAAATAAAGAAAATAAAGGTGGCACCCCACGCACGAGGCACCTAGTGTTCAACAATGGGATAAGTAACCTAAGTAACCCAAGTAGCCATAGGAATAATCAAGAAGGAACATAGGAACATCACAACCCTTCTTCAACCATCATGGGACCATTCATTACATGTCTCTACCATCAAAGGATTGGGGATGAAAGTGTTGAGTGAATTGGACTTGAAGGTCCTCTATTGCTTGGCCATTCCTTCGAATCTCCTCTCTTTGGGTTCTCAATTCCGCCATGTGCTCAAGATGAAGTTGGTATTGAAAGGATTGCATTGACTCCCAATCATGGACGGTGGCAAAATGTGAAGGAATGTCGGGCATGCTCGGAGTAGGTGATGTAGGTGGGGCCTCTTCTTCACCTTCCTCAATTGGGGTGAGTTTTGCCCAATTGAGATTGGCTATGGTGATGGATGACATTGAAGCAATTCTCCTTTCTCTCCTCAATTTTCCTTCCAAGTTAAGGCCTTTACAAAGTCTAGAGAGCAAGGGCCCAATAAAGATGGTGGTGTTGTTTTGACTTTGTGTGGTCAACCCCCTCTTGCATATCACACCCATGTTAATAGTATTCCCCATCTCCATACTCCACAAATGAAAAAGGTCGTTTCGGTAAACTTTCTGCATGTTAGAGATTCTTCCCGTGAAGTTCACCGCCAGTGCATACCTTATTGCCTTCATGTCATTCCGCACAATGTATTTTGCATTTGTCTTTGCCGCATTCCAAACCACCTTACCATTGCATATCGTCATCCAATACATTGTGACCTCCCTATCGAAATAAACATCCGTCTGGTAGCCTAAGTAACCCTAACTTCTTTGTTCTCCATTCGATGTGTAGACGCAAAAACACCTACATCTCATTCACTGAAATCTTTTACACCTTGTTGAAAAGGGTGAACGAGATAGATGGCTTGTTATGATATCTTTCCTTTCAAGTCTTTAGGGTTGCCACAAATTCATAAACCAAAGGGCCATAGGTGTGCCCTCTCCATTAAAAAACCTTAAACAATTGGAGGTGTGAAATCAATTGTTGCACCCCCTCACGGCATACAAATGAGTCAAGTAATGACATGTCGAAATAAAGTCCTCCCAACACCAGTATGGTCTTCAAACGAGCCACTTTTGCCAAGTCCATGGCACTCAATTGCAATCTCCTATTTCCGGTGATAGTATCTTGCTCTTCTTCTTCCCAATCCCTCCATCATCCCAATGCTCATCCACCTCCGGTTCTCGGCTAGTACTAGCAACATCATGCTTTCTCTTCTTAGCACTCTCCTTTCTCATTAGCATGTTTTCCCTACAAAGTCTTAAAACAAAGGATTCCATTCTCCATGATTTACAAGTGAACAATATAGCACAACACTCATCAATCCTTACCACACTCAAGACAATAAAAACACAAGACTTGCATCACAAAAACCTCATCTTTTTACCCTCTTTTTTCAAAATTCCTCACTTTTTTGAAATTCCTCTCCTTTTTTTTTTTTCAACAATTCTTCTCAAAATATCATCACAACAATCATATTCAAAGCATAGCAATTAGACTAATCATCATATTCAAGAAAATATTTTCAAGTGAATTCCATATTCATGGTCAACAAGTCAATTTCTTCTTCATCAATGCATCAATGGAGTCAAGAGCATGTGAATTGTTCAAAAGTGAACAACAAGTGTAGTAAAAGTGCAATCCTCATCACAATGGATCATGGGAAACATATATCAACACAATTCCAACCTCAATTTCAAACATGCAACAACTTATCATCAAACCCATTTGTGAAATTCCCAATTTGAAATTAGGGTTCTTCAAAGTTTTGCAATTTCAAGTATTTAAAGGGTAGAATCCGAGACCTCTGTTGTCCCCCTGCCACGATCATAGCAGGGTCGTGACTAGGATCCATACCCTGTCACGAACTCCACCATGATCGTGGAGAGCTCGTGACTAGGGTTCAGACCTAGTCATGACTTCCACCACGATAGTGAAGAGCTCGTGACCGGGAATTAGACATGGCCACGACCTCCCCCACGATCGTGGGGAGGGTCTTGACAATTTTCTCCAACTTTTTGCACATTTTTCTCCCATGGTGTTCCATTCAAGTATGTCCCTGCAAGAGTTAGCTCCAAAAACACAATAAAACCACAAAATGAACCAAAATATTTACACAAGAGCCTTAGGTTGCCTCCCAAGAAGTGCTGCGTTTAACATCCGTGGCTAGACGCACCATACCATCTCCTTGTCAACTCACATCAAATCCTTTTGGTTGAAAACACATCTTACTCACCCAATTCTTTCTCCACAACAAGTCATCACTTTTCTAAGAAGATTTGTTCTTAGCCTTAGCCTTGACCTTTCCTTTTGTACCAAAATTTCCATCATTCTCAATTTTGGCCATATCAAACTTGACCTCTTCCTAATCAATTCTCAAAGTCCACTTGCTTGTGCTAACATCAATGATGGCACGACAAGTGGCAAAAAATGGCCTCCCAAGTATTAACAGAACATCAATGTCATCATTCCTAACATCCAACACAACAATATCCACATGAATTATGAAGCCCTTCACCCTCACCAACACATTTTCCACAATGCCTTTTGGGTACCGAATGGACCCATCGGCAAGGCGGATTGTGAGGTGAGTCAGGGTCAATGGGGGCAACAACAATCTATCAAACATGAAAGAAGGCATGATGTTAATTGAAGCTCTGAGGTTAGCCAATGCGTTGTCACAATCAAGGTCCTTAACCATACAAGGCACAACAAACGCACCAAGGTCACCCATTTTTCATGGGCACCCCTTATGAAGCACAGTCGAACACTCTTCGTTCAAGTAAGCTTGTTTCACATTTTCACCCCTTCTTTGTGTTTCAACAACTCCTTCAAATGGAAAGCATATCTAGGGACTTCGCCCAAAGCATGTAAGAAAGACATGTCAAGATGTAATTTTCTAACCTAAGCATTAAATTTACCTTTCTCCTTCAAGTCGTTCATATTCAATAGCCTTTGGGGAAATGAGATTGGTGGTCGGTAACGTGGGGTTACTGGCTTGGCAATGACCTCCTTCTTTTGCTTGCTTAGGTCACAAGAGGAGACCTCCTTCCCTTTCTTTGATTGATCACAAGAGGTGGTCTCCTTCCCTTTGCTTGATTAACCACACGAGGTAGTCTCCTTCTCACAAATTTGCATCATGGCATCCTTTTTCTCACTTCCATCACCCAAGATCTTTATGGAGATAGCGTTTATACGCTCTTTTAGATTATTATCCGTGGTGCTAGGCAACACACCCCACGGTCTCTCCGACATGATCTTCATCATTTGAGACATTTGAGTCTCAATATTTTTTTTTTATTGTAGCTTGAGACTCTTGTTTCATAGCGACCATTTGTTGATGCATATCTTGGGTGACTTCTCGTTTTAACAACCTATCATTCTTGATATCTTGAAGTGCTCTTGAAAGCCTTTCGTCCACCTCCCTTATCTCACTCTTTGGAGGTAGAGCTCACCATTGGAGAGATGCGGTGGCTATACAGAGTATTTCCACTTCCTCCATTAGTGGAGCTATAGGTGATTTGACCCTCTCTCTATTCGGCCCATAAGTGAGTTTGCCACTTAGATTTGCTTGTGAGTTTACCTTTCTCCTTCAATTCGTTCATATTCAATAGCCTTTGGGGAAATGAGATTGGTGGTCGGTAACGTGGGGTTACTGGCTTGGCAATGGCCTCCTTCTTTTGCTTGCTTAGGTCACAAGAGGTGACCTCCTTCCCTTTCTTTGATTGATCACAAGAGGTGGTCTCCTTCCCTTTGCTTGATTGACCACACGAGGTAGTCTCCTTCTCACAAATTTGCATCATGGCATCCTTTTTCTCACTTCCATCACCCAAGATCTTTATGGAGATAGCGTTTATACGCTCTTTTAGATTATTATCCGTGGTGCTAGGCAACACACCCCACGGTCTCTCCGACATGATCTTCATCATTTGAGACATTTGAGTCTCAATATTTTTTTTATTGTAGCTTGAGACTCTTGTTTCATAGCGGCCATTTCTTGATGCATATCTTGGGTGACTTCTCGTTTTAACAACCTATCATTCTTGATATCTTGAAGTGCTCTTGAAAGCCTTTCGTCCACCTCCCTTATCTCACTCTTTGGAGGTAGAGCTCACCATTGGAGAGATGCAGTGGCTATACAGAGTATTTCCACTTCCTCCATTAGTGGAGCTATAGGTGATTTGACCTTCCCTCTATTCGGCCCATAAGTGAGTTTGCCACTTAGATTTGCTTGTGAGTTTACCTTTCTCCTTCAATTCGTTCATATTCAATAGCCTTTGGGGAAATGAGATTGGTGGTCGGTAACGTGGGGTTACTGGCTTAGCAATGGCCTCCTTCTTTTGCTTGCTTAGGTCACAAGAGGTGACCTCCTTCCCTTTCTTTGATTGATCACAAGAGGTGGTCTCCTTCCCTTTGCTTGATTGACCACACGAGGTAGTCTCCTTCTCACAAATTTGCATCATGGCATCCTTTTTCTCACTTCCATCACCCAAGATCTTTATGGAGATAGCGTTTATACGCTCTTTTAGATTATTATCCGTGGTGCTAGGTAACACACCCCACGGTCTCTCTGACATTATCTTCATCATTTGAGATATTTGAGTCTCAATATTGTTTTATTGTAGCTTGAGACTCTTGTTTCATAGCGGCCATTTCTTTTATTGTAGCTTGAGACTCTTGTTTCATAGCGGCCATTTCTTGTATTGTAGCTTGAGACTCTTGTTTCATAGCGGCCATTTCTTGCTGTACATCTTGGGTGATTTCTTGTTTTAACAACCTATCATTCTTGATATCTTGATGTGCTCTTGAAAGCCTTTCGCCCACCTCCCCTATCTTTCTCTTTGGAGGTAGAGCTCACCATTGGAGACATGCGGTGGCTATAGAGAGTATTTCCACTTCCTCCATTATTGGAGTTGTAGGTGATTTGACTCCTCTCTCTATTCGGCCCATAAGTGAGTTTTCCACTTAGATTTGCTTGTGGTCTCCCTTGGTAACCTCCATTATTCCATCCACTTCCTTGCTTCTAAACGATAATTTTTAGTGGTGGTGGATGGAAAGTGTAAACGAGGATGGAGTCCCCGAGTGTCGGTCTCACAAGGATGATAATTTAGAGATAAGTAGAGTGCCTGACAATCATAGGTGTATTATCAAGAGTTAACTAGGAGCAAGAGTAGCATTGGAAAGTATGTCCCTACAAGAGTTAGCTCCAAAAACACAATAAAACCACAAAATAAACCAAAATATTTACACAAGAACCTTAGGTTGCCTCCCAAGAAGTGCTGCGTTTAACATCCGTTGCTAGACGCACCATACCATCTCCTTGTCAACTCACATCAAATCCTTTTGGTTGAAAACACATCTTACTCACCCAATTCTTTCTCCACAACAAGTCATCACTTTTCTAAGAAGATTTGTTCTTTGCCTTAGCCTTGACCTTTCCTTTTGTACCAAAATTTCCATCATTCTCAATTTTGGCCATATCAAACTTGGCCTCTTCCCCATCAATTCTCAAAGTGAACTTGCTTGTGCCAACATCAATGATGTCACGACAAGTGACAAAAAATAGCCTCCCAAGTATTAACGGAACATCAATGTAATCATTCCTAACATCCAACACAACAATATCCACATGAATTATGAAGCCCTTCACCCTCACCAACACATTTTCCACAATGCCTTTTGGGTACCGAATGGACCCATCGGCAAGGCGGATTGTGAGGTGAGTCAGGGTCAATGGGGGCAACAACAATCTATCAAACATGAAAGAAGGCATGATGTTAATTGAAGCTCTGAGGTTGGCCAATGCGTTGTCACAATCAAGGTCCTTAACCATACAAGGCACAACAAACGCACCAAGGTCACCCATTTTTCATGGGCACCCCTTTTGAAGCACAGTCGAACACTCTTCGTTCAAGTAAGCTTGTTTCACATTTTCACCCCTTCTTGTTGGTCCCAAGGGGATGGGGTACAAGTCTAGAGGGGGGGGGGTGAATAGACTTGTATAAGATTTTGCAAATCTTTTTCGACTTCTCGTGTGTATTGGACTTAGGATGTTTAGGTCCGATACCTCATAATATGAAGACAAAGTTTTATGCGCAGCGGAAAGGTTATCCCCTTTTAGTTAGCACGAGTTTGAGTTAGTTCGAGAGGTGCGGTTATATGCAGTGCAGTTCGAGAGTTAGATAGCGAGAGATAAAAGCAGAAAGTAAATGCGAGAGAGATTTTTAAGTGGTTCGGCCAACCCGCCTACATCCACTCTTCTTCCAGAAACTCCCTGGAAGGATTGCACTAAAACTTCCCTTTTTAGTACAATATCGAGCGCTTGAGCTTTGATCACGAAGCCCGCCTCAAGCCTCAGGTTTTTCGCCCCGCTTCTTGTTACTCCACCTATCGAGCACTTGAGCTTTGATCACCAAGCCCGCCNTATCGAGAGATCTATCTCTCGAACTCTGCTTATGTCTCGAACTGGGTTGTTGTATCGAGAGGTCCTACCTCTCGAACTATGCTTATGTCTCGAGACTTAGTTGATGTCTCGCAGACCCTTATTCCTCCAGTGTTGTCACGTGCCTTCTTCTGATCTATCTATAGGATTACAACACGAGACTTTCTAAGATGTTCACACAAGTTTACCTTAAGCTTAAATATTTTCCGAGTTGAGCTCAAGTTACCCGGTTGTATTTTCGCTCTTAGTTTACTTGTCGAACTTACATTGATTCCTATCTTTCGAGACTTAGGGGATTCTAAAATACATTTTGGTATCATCAAAACCTAATACATTATGTTCCTAACAATTTCCCCCTTTTTGATGATGCCAACACTTATACTTGTATGCCTGATTAGCAAGAAAAGATCATTGATTTTATTTTCAGCGCATACGGTAAGTTTGACAAGCGAGCTAATCTGCTAAAACATGAAGTAAGAACTCACGCAACACCCCAACAAAAGATATATATATATATTAACATAACGGGAATGTTTTACAAGACTTTTAGCAGAAAAGATAAAATAGAAGAAGGCAAAAGAGATCAAGAACAATCAGAGATGATCAAGAAAGAGTTATGGACTACGAGAGCTTACTTCTTGTTTGCTAGAATCTTCTTGTTGATTGCTTCTCGTGTCTTGATGGGGTTTCTTGTGTCTACCAAGCTCAGATAGTCATCTGTGACATGGAAGAATAGATAGTTTCTGAAAGCCTCCCCAACAAATTCACCTTCAATTACTTCATTCTTCCACCAGTAGATACATTCTTCTGGAGACATGTTGCTATGAAGAGACATTCCAACATACTTCACCAGATTGAAGATCTGATGGACGAGACTTTGCTCGGTGTCTTCTCTATTTCCGAACTTGAAGGCGATCATCTTTTGTTCATCTTTTCTTTCTTTCTCTGTTTGTTGTTCTTGCCTTTTCCTTTTTCTTTCTCTGTCTTCTTCTCTTCGCTTCTCTAACTCTTTTGTGCGCTGAACCCTTAGATCCTCCTTCCTCTTGGCTTCCTCCATTGCCTTGCTTGTTGTCTTTGGGACTTTTGGAGGTGGTCCAGCTGGTTCACTTGCTGCCCTTCTCTTCTTGCTAGTTACTGATGTCCTTTCCTGAGTCCTTTCCCCCTTGGTGGCATCATCTGTGCGGGAAAGAAGGGTGGACATGCCTTCGAAGAGTGCTTGAACTTGGGCAGGCACTTGGTTCGACAGATCATCGAGTAGTGCTTTGATTACGTCCTGTCGAAGCTCACTAGAGTATTGGAAGGCTCGAAGCTCTGCTCGTATCTCAGCTAATTCAGCTCTCGCACCTGCAGCCTCTGCTCGAGCTACAGCAGCTTCATCTGCAGCTTTCCGTGCTGCATCCTCAGCCCATACTGCCTGTTCGAGAAGTTCTGCATGACGGCCTTGGGATTCACTTGTGCCAGCAGCAAGCATTGCAGCATTGCGGACAACAGCGAGTATTCTCTCGAGCTGAGCCATCTTCTGAGATTGATCAGCCATGAATTGACGCACTTCGCCAATGAAGGCTTCTTCGGCCTGTTGATCATAGTCAGAAGTAGAAGAAGAGAAGTGAGAAGTACCTTTTATCGGAGGGGACTTGGGTGCTTCCAGATTTCCACCCATGACTTGCAGTTGCGAGTCCACCTCTCGATTGAGTGTCTGAGGGGTCGCAGGGACACTGGGTTCAGAGCGCGAAGGTAGCTCCATGTCAGGCGCTTCCCGGTTTCCACCTGAGGGATGGATCACTTCTTGCTCTTCACCTCTCGAACCTGGAGCCTCAGCTTCAGCGACTGTTGAGATTGGATCAGCCAGGGAGGGTTCTTCGGTATTGGACGCTTCCCGGTTTCCATCCAATAGAAGTTCCCCCTCAGCGTCACCTCTCGAACCAGTGCTGGGAACTTGGTCGTCTGCTGGTGGGGTTGGAGACGAAGTGTCGACAGGTGCTTCCCTGTTTCCACCTTCGATGTTCGCATCGTCCTCCTCAGTACCTCTCGAACCAGCAGGACTTGGGGCATTTTGCTCTCGTTGCTCATCAGATTGTACCTCAGCTTGCTCATTTTGCTCTCGTTGCTCATCAGATTGTACCTCAGCTTGCTCAGGTTGCTCTCGTTGCTCATCAGATTGTACCTCAGCTTGCTCAGGTGACTCTCGTTGCTCATCAGATTGTACCTCAGCTTGCTCAGGTGAGTCTCGTTGCTCATCAGATTGTACCTCAGCTTGCTCAGGTGAGTCAGGAATCACTATTGTTTCAGGAGCAGCTGGTGCACTCCACCTTTCTCTTTCCAAATCGATGGGAAAACCTGGGAGTTGGAGCAACGGTATTTCACCCTCTCGAATTGTCTGTGCTTCATCGGTGTCATTCGAGGGTGTGGACTCAGGTGCTGGCAGCAGTATGACTGAGCTGGGTGCCACCTTAAGTGCTTCAGAGGTCTCGGATTCACCTCTCGAAGCTGCTACCTGTTCGTCCAGAGCAGAGAAATTTAATTGGGACAAGGGGATTGCGGCTGTTGGTATTGGGTTCTCAGAATCATCTCGAGCAATCCCAGAGGTCTCTCCTGGACCTCTCGTATCCTCTACTTGATGTCCCAAGGATAATGCAGTGGCGAGCCTGATATCTTCTTGAAATTGAGCTTCTAATTCAGGATCCACTACAGGCTCGGCTTCAGCTTCTTGCGCATCAACAGCTATGCCCTTTCCCTTGTCAGATCGACCAAGATTTCTCCTGGTTACGTGCATCTCATGGGCAAGATTCAGAAGTTCATTGGCTGGGATTGCAGTGAGGTTTAACCAATTTAAAGCAAAGTCCTCCTCAGCCACCATATCTGCTGCTCTCGAAATCAGTTGATCAATCGGACCTGTTCTCCAGTTGATCCATCGAAGCACTCTGGAGAAGTCATCCAAGCTACACATATTTTCAGTACTTTGATCCAACTGAGAAGTGATTTCAGCATTCAGCTCATCAGAGTTAGCAGACAGGATTTCTGTTGCCGATGCAGCTTCCACTGTTATCTCTCGAACCACCTCTCGTGGTTCCTCAACTCCTGTCTGTACTGGATCACTGATCCCAGTACCTTCAATCTCTCGAACCTCCTCTCGAGGCTCGACAACAGACTCATCAGCACCCTCAGCATCATCATCAGCATGTAGACTTACAGATAAAGCTCCTGACTGAGACCTGGTAGGGGGCACTCTCTCAACCTCAGTGGCCAGTGTAGCCTGAGGTTCCCCCTGGGCTTGTGCCCTGTTCTCAAGTGATTCTTGGATTGCTGAAGGTGTTACTTCTCGAATCTGAGTGATGGCGATGGTTTTGGCTTTCTTAGCCCTTTTCGATAAGGTGATCCTCTTGATCAGGTTATCCAGAGGCTCATCATCAGATTCCTTCTCCTTGGCTGGGGCTTTCCTTTTGCCCCTTCCCTTAGGCTTCGAGGGAGAAGGTGCACCCTTAGCACCTTTAGCCTTTGGAGCTTGAGATTTCGTCCTACCCATATAGGTATTCCGATGAATCTCTCGCCCTTCCCTCAGTTCTAAGCCCTTCAAACTTAGAAGATATTGAACAACAAAACCGAAACCAACCTTTTTACTGATCGTCAGGTTGGTGTTGGAGACTGAGCTTTGCACCTGCTGTTGAAGAAAATTGAAGATGATATGTGCCCAGTCCATTTTGTTGTTGTTCCAGATGGCGTGGAGGATTTTGAGGATGTCCAGATTGATTTCGTCAGTTCCAGACACCTTACCGAGCACGAATTTCATGATTAGGTCGGCAGCAAGAACAAACCTCTCCTTTAGATGGAACTTGCGGAGGGCAGAGGATGCTCTTGTAGGAGCAGACTCCAGTCGGATTTTATCCCAAAAAGCTTGCTTGTCCAAGTCGTAATCCGAGAGGTGCTGGACTGCTTCCTCCGACGTCGCGAAGTCGAATGCCGCTCTGAGGTCACCAACAGAGGTCGTGATATCAATCTCATTGAACCGACTCTCTATTTTGCCCTTCGTGACCTTGGCATTCGCGAACCATTCAGTGAAGTCGAGTTCATGAATGGTTTGGTAGTCGTGCGTCATGTATTTCATTAGTCCTGCCTTCTCAAACTTCTTCAAGACTTTCTCCGCCATCTTTGGATTTGACGAGTGGGTGATGAAGCCGTTTTTGTCAAGGATACTCCCCGCCTTGACTTGTTTGATCTGAGTGCGAATGTGTCGCAACTCCCTCTGATATGCGACGGAAGATGAGGTTGATGTGGAGGAGTCGGACGCCATAGTTGACAGATTTGAGGTTTTGGAGGGAATGTGTACAGTGTTTAGGATTTGGGGGTTTTGGGTATTCGGTTTGAGCTTGAATCCGGGTAAGGAAGAAGAATTTGGCTTTTATATCATGTGGATTCGGGTTAGATATATGGGTAGGGTTGAGAGCTTGACCCAAAAAAGGGATCCCGGTTAATTTAAAAGAAATTAAAGGTCAGAAATACCCTTTATAACGGTTATGTATGTAAGATATGGTAAGGGTATTTTGGTAATATATAATACGGTTTTGGATAGTGGGATATAAAGAGATGATATTTATATAAGCATGCTCCCACTTATCAAGATAATGCCTTTAAGAGCGGAAAACCGTCATTAACCGAAGACCACGTGGCTAACATTAATGCCCAAAGTTAGCCATTCCACATATATCCGTTGAGCTCATTAGTTTTACCTCTCGAAGGTAAACTGTTGATTTTGCTAGTTTAAGGATCTTCCCCCTGAGTGATTGATCCCTAAACCTCCTTATTCCTCCATCTAAGCATTCCTGTGGTTAAGGATCTTCCCCCTGAGTGATCGATCCCTAACCCTCCTTATTCCTCCATTTAGAGATACGTAGATAGTCAGTTTGATATCTTTCGAAGTGATCTCTCGAACTACCCTTCTTCGAGACATAACACAAAGAGGCAAACTGAACATGTACCTCTCGAACTACCTTTCGAACACAGATTGCGATACGGAGACAAGATTGATTCATCAAAAGATATCACTTGGAACATTTCCTTAAGTTCATTTAGTGATTTTCGAAAACATTACATATGAATCAATATCCTATTAGATTCCATAGAAACTTTTGTTTGGCCTTGGATAGCCTAATAGGAATCTATCGTTAGAACAGGAACTAGCCATCTAAAGTCCTATTTCTCCTAATAACAGAACTAGAGGTGGCTACTCCCCTTCTTGTTCTTCTCTCCGCTGCTGCCTTCCTCACAGGCTTCATCTCCCTTTTTCCTTGGTTCTCCATTTGGTTGAGGGAGGTCCTTTTCCAGAATGTGCAGCGGTAGGAGTCCCACTTGTGCAAGACTCTTCTCCTGACTCCAGTATCCCATCGTTGTGGATCTCCTCGCATTTGGGGATCCATTCACCTTGGATGGGAATAGGATGCTTGCTTGGATTATCAGGAAGCTCCGCAATCTGTTCACCCTTCGTTGATTCTGGATAGTTTTCTCCTTGAAAGTCTTTGGACTTCGTTGCTGATTTTCTCCCTCTATACCAGAACGGTACATCGTCTTTTCCTTTCTTCTTCTCCATGAAGAAGTCGATGACATAAACTGATGAGAAAACCCTTCTATTTATAGCCCAAAAAGGTTACCACTGTTGAGTCACGGGATGTCATATGAATGACCATTCAATGCTGTGTAACTCCAAAGCTGCCATAAAGTTGATGAAACCGCCCCTCACATGCGAAACAGTTCATGGCACTAAATACAAGAAGATAAGATTTGATCATTCATCCGAATTCTATCATTCCTAATTCTAACCTTAGTTGAGAGAATCTATTTTCACATAACGCTTTTGTGAAAATATCTGCTAGTTGCGCCTCCGTTGCAACGTATTCCAAAGTTATATCTTTTTTCTCAACATGGTCTCGGATGAAGTGATACTTGATATCAATGTGTTTTGTTCTTGAATGTAACACTGGATTCTGAGTGATAGCTATAGCACTTGTGTTGTCACACATGATCTTAACCTCTTTACATTCAACACCATAATCCAGTAGTTGTTGCTTCATCCATAAAACCTGAGCACAGCAACTTCCAGCTGCTACATATTCTGCCTCAGCGGTGCTTGTAGCTATCGAATGCTGTTTCTTGCTAAACCATGAGACAAGTCTTCCACCTAGAAACTGACATGTCCCTGATGTGCTCTTTCGATCTATTTTACAACCGGCAAAGTCCGCATCTAAATAACCATAAGTTCGAAAGATCCACCTCTCGAATACCAAAGTCCAACACTTTGCGTACCTTTGAGATATCTAAGGATCTTTTTAGATGCATTTAAGTGACTTTCCTTAGGACTTGCCTGAAATCTAGCACATACACCTACTGCAAAGGATATATCTGGTCTACTAGCAGTTAAATAAAGAAGAGATCCGATGATACCTCGATATGTTGTTTGATCGACCTCTCGACCTTCACTGTCGGCATCGATACGTAGAGAGGTTCCCATGGGTACTTTGACTGAGGATTTCCCTTCTATGTTGTATTTTCTGAGCAGATCCTTGGTGTATTTCTCCTGATTGATGAAGATACCTTCCTTAAGCTGTCTCACTTGTAATCCAAGGAAGTAGTTGAGTTCTCCCATCATGCTCATCTCGAACTTCCCTTTCATCAACCTGGAGAACTTCTCGCACAAGTCTGGATTGGTGCTTCCAAAAATGATATCGTCCACATAGATTTGCACCAATAAGATGTGATCCTCATCCTTAATTCTAAACAATGTTTTGTCCACTAGGCCTTTGGTGAACCCACACTGAAGTAGAAAAGAGGATAAGGTGTCATACCAAGCTCTCGGAACTTGTTTTAAGCCGTAAAGTGCCTTCTTCAATTTGTATACTTTGTCAGCTCCCACGTCCTTCAAGAAACCCGGAGGTTGTTCAACGTACACCTCTTCTTCGAGAAGTCCGTTCAGAAAAGCGCTCTTGACATCCATTTGATATACTTTAAAGTCTTTGAAGGCGGCATATGCGAGAAAGATGCGTATGGCTTCAAGACGTGCCACTGGAGCGAAGGTTTCATCAAAATCTATTCCTTCCTCCTGACAATAGCCTTTGGCAACAAGTCTGGCCTTGTTCCTAACAATGACTCCATCCTCATTCATCTTATTTCTGAAAACCCACTTTGTACCAATGACATGCTGATGATGAGGTCTCGAAACTAGTTCCCAAACATCGTTCCGTTCAAAACTGATGAAGTTCCTCTTGCATGGCTTGCACCCAATCTGGATCACATAGAGCCTCATCGATCACCTTAGGCTCTATTTGCGATAGAAAGCAAGCAAACATGTTTTCTCTGTATGCTGATCTGGTCCGAACTCTGTTACGTACATCTACAATCACTTGATCAGCAGGGTGACTTCTCAGCCATCTTAGGTCGGGTTGTGGCTCCTCAGTTGACACTTCCGTTGAAGGTTGAGATGTGGGTTAAGCATCTATGAACTGGATCGGATCAACTGAGTTAGGAGCTTTCTCCTTGGTATGCTCTTCATCATCTGATTCTGACTGGAGTTCCGCTACGTCTCGAACTATCGGTTTCTTCCCATCGAGAGGTGAGTCTAATCTCTCGATTGACTCCGACTGAGTTTCCTCAGCTGCTTCCATTGACTTTGATGGTTGATCTGTTGATGCTCTATCATCAAAAGAGACATGTATGGATTCTTCAACCACCAACCTTCGCTTGTTGAAGACTCTGAAGGCTTTACTGGTTGATGAGTATCCCAGAAATACTCCATCATCTGCCTTTTCATCAAAAGTTCTTAGCTGAGTCTTCCCATTGTTGTGGACATAGCATTTGCACCCGAATGTGTGGAAGTAGCTTACATTCGGTTTCCTTCCATTCCACAACTCATATGGAGTCTTTCCAACTCCTTTCACGATCAAGGACCGATTTTGGGTATAGCACGCTGTGTTGATTGCTTCTGCCCAAAATCCTTGAGATATGTTAGCTTGCGAGAGCATGGTCCTTGCGGCTTCCTTGAGAGTTCTGTTCCTTCTTTCAGCAACCCCGTTCTGTTGAGGCGTTCGAGCAGCTGACAACTGATGATGAATACCGTTTTCGTTGCAGTAGCTCTCGATAACTTGATTAACGAACTCTCCACCTTGATCTGACCGAATCTTTAGTATCGAGACATCCTTTTCAATTTGAACCTGCTTCAGAAGGTTTGGTAAGACAACTTTTGTCTCGCTTTTCTTGGTTAAGAACACGGTCCAGGTGAATCTTGTGTAGTCATCTACTACCACAAGAGTGTACTTTCTTCCTCTCATGCTGGGTGGATCCACCGGTCCAAATAAGTCCATGTGAAGAAGACTTAATGGTCTAGTGGATGATGTCTCGGCTTTGCTTTTGAAGGAGGATTTGATCTGTTTGCAGCGTTGACATGCCTCACATATCTTATCCTTTCGAAACGTCACTTTGGGCAGTCCTTCCACAAGGTTCCTCTTAGTAAGCTTGTTGATAGTTTTGAAGTTCAGATGGCTAAGCTTACTGTGCCAATCCCAGCATAAGTCTTCCTTGCTCCTTGCCAGCATACATAGGGATGGTTTGGCAGATCTCCAATCCACTATGTACATGGTTCCTTTCCTTGCTGCTTCCAGGACGACTTCGAGAGATTCCTCTTGTATGATTTGGCACTTGCTTTTGGTGAAGATCACTCTGTAGCCCTTGTCATAGAACTGGCTTGTGCTAAGGAGGTTGAATTTGAGTCTCTCAACGTAGGATACCCCCTTGATCACCAATTCATTCTTATGAATTTCACCAACAGCCTTTGTGCGTCCTTTCTTCTCGTTGTCTCCAAATGTCACCAGGGGACCTTCGATAGGATGGATGTTCTCTAGCAGTGTTAAGTTTCCCGTCATATGTCTCGAACATCCACTGTCAATGAACCATGTGTCCCTGGTGTCCTGCAAGCGGATCAAGCAGATTTAGGTACCCAAACTTTGGGTCCTGGTTGGTTAGTAAGTTTAGGCATCCATTTATACCTTGGACCCATTACTCCAGGCCTAGGTGCAATGTAGCCATTATATGTTTGATAATCATAAGGAATGCTAGCAAATGTTTTGGGCCTC
>NC_044929.1:10819330-10820275 GCF_003576645.1 Ipomoea triloba | reverse complement strand
CTCACTAGATGGATAGAGTCTGCCTTTCTCCATCCGTGAGTTCCTAACTTTGTGGATCTCAGACCTTCCATATTTGCCTTGAAGCGCATTATATGGAATATAGCTCCTTTTGTACTTGGAATGGCCTTGCGAGAGATAGCAAGGTGATCTCTCGATATTGTTTACCCGGCCATTCTTCGTAGCTTTCCTATACTTTCCATTGCTGGTGTATAGGGACGGTTTATGAATAGCTACTCTGGTCTTTTCTGTTGGTCTTTTATGACCTTTGTTTGGTTTGGGTTGAGATCCTCCATTATTTGAAGTTCCCAAACCATTGGTCTGTTTATCTCTCGAGAGACAGTCTTGACGGAACCCTAGACCGGTTCTATCACTAGTAGGTCTGTGATCATTTACCATTTTCTCCATAGCTTTGGAGGAATTCGTGTATGATGCTATGACCTTTCTAAGATTAAGCTCTCTGGTCTCTCGAGCTTTGCACTCTTCAGCCAGTAGGATTACTTTGGCTTCTAACTCACTTACTTTGAGAGTTAGCTCCGAATTCTCTTTCGAGACATTCTTAAGCATATCTCTTTCAGCAGTTAGCTTGCTATTTTCTTCCCGGATTTTGGCATGAGTGCTGTTAGCGATACCGAGATCCCTTTTAAGTGTTTCAAGCATCTCAAAGGGATCTTCATCGCTTCCGAACGAAGAACAACGAGAGGTAGAGGTAGAGCAGCGAGATGTGGAAGTAGAGGTTACCTCATTGTCAATGGCCATTAGACATTGATCCTCTTCTTCCTCAGTGTATAAGCAGATGAGTCCCCTCTCATCTTCTGAGCTGCTGCTGCCTTCACTGGAGCTCGATGTCTCGGACTCCTCGATTGCTCTCTCGAGTTCCTCAGCAACAAGCGCCTTTCTGCGCAGATGTTTCCTTGAATCTCCCTTGAAGCCACTTTGTGCTGGCTT
>NC_044929.1:10795977-10818692 GCF_003576645.1 Ipomoea triloba | reverse complement strand
GTTGTTTCTCTTCCTATCATCACTTGTCCATTCTTCCCTAGGTTTTGGGATGTACTTTTGTGTGTCTTGGGTTTGAGCTGCAGCAGTATTGACCATTAAGATTTTGACTGGTCCAGAAGTTATAACCTCGGCCATCTCATCATGGAGGGCTGATAGATACGCAAGCATGCGTGTTTTCCAGTTATCGAACCTGCTAAGATCAAAAAGAAGATGTCTCGACAGCATGCTATCCATTTTAAAAATTATCTCGTGCTTTGAAAGATTTTTAAAAGATTTTTCAAAGAAGGATCTCTAGGCAATATAAACAAAGGTTTATATCGATCAGAGAACTCGCTCTGATACCAATTGTTGGTCCCAAGGGGATGGGGTACAAGTCTAGAGGGGGGGGGGTGAATAGACTTGTATAAGATTTTGCAAATCTTTTCAACCTCTCGTGTGTATTGAACTTAGGATGTTTAGGTTCGATACCTCACGAGGTGAAGACAAAGTTTTATGCGCAGCGGAAATGTTATCCCCTTTTAGTTAGCACGAGTTTGAGTTAGTTCGAGAAGTGCGTTTATATGCAGTGCAATCGAGAGGTTAGCGAGAGATAAAAACAGTAAGTAAATGCAAGAGAGATTTTTAAGTGGTTCGGCCAACCCGCCTACGTCCACTCTTCTTCCAGAAACTCCCTGGAAGGATTGCCCAAAAACTTCCCTTTTTAGTACAATATCGAGCGCTTGAGCTTTGATCACGAAGCCCGCCTCAAGCCTCAGGTTTTTCGCCCCGCTTCTTGTTACTCCACCTATCGAGCACTTGAGCTTTGATCACCAAGCCCGCCTCAAGCCTCAGGATCTTCACAAGACAGCTCCCAGGTTACTCCGCCTCTCCTCAGGTTTTTCTCCCCGCTTCCAGTTACTCCACCTCTCGAGCACTTGAGCTTTGATCACCAAGCCCGCCTCAAGCCTCAGGATCTTCACTAGACAGCTGCCAGGTTACTCCGCCTCTTCTTGCTTAATCCAAAGCAAGGACCTTTGGTTGTCACAGTTGAGTGTAACAAGCTCCAATCTGACCAGAAGCTATCGTTGTATCAATGTCGATGTAGGGCAGCTTCGGTCACCTTCTAGATGTATAGCAGTTTAAGCTTTGTAACTCTCTCAAACACTAAGATGTGTTTTCTCGCTATTTTGAATATCAGGATGATATTCCGGATTGAGCTCAGGCACTTGAACGTTTGAAATAGACACCTCTTAAGATTTTCGAATCGAACCGATCTCTTACGAAAATTCCCCCTTTTTTTGATTTGTGTCTTCACGTCCTTTTTATATGAGAGTTAAGGAATAATTCCGTTGGAGGGAAAATTATTCCGTTTGAAATTTGTATCCCATGCTGTGTATGGGACTTGCATCTTTTCAGCATTTTTCATGGAGTGGTGGTCTTGTAACTTGAACCTTTTGTTTGGTAGTGGATATTCCATAATCCACTTTCTTGAGTCCATGCTCCACTTGCTACTTTTGGTAAAAGTTACTCTTTTTAAATTCCCATTGATCCTCGTTTTAGGGAATAAGACTGACTTTGGATTAGTGCACCTTCTATCCGTTTGTTGTGGAATTCTGATGTGGCATCCACTTTTGGCACCTCCTTAATATTTTATCTCCATGATATTCTTCTTCTCTAAACTTTATTCATGCTTCCTGACCATCATTCAGCCTTTTGGAGAAATGTCAGTTTATCGAGACCAAGATTGATGTCTCGATTGTTTGATGTCTTGATCCCCATGTATCGAGAGATCTATCTCTCGAACTCTGCTTATGTCTCGAACTGGGTTGTTGTATCGAGAGGTCCTACCTCTCGAACTATGCTTATGTCTCGAGACTTAGTTGATGTCTCGCAGACCCTTATTCCTCCAGTGTTGTCCCGTGCCTTCTTCTGATCTATCTATAGGATTACAACACGAGACTTTCTAAGATGTTCACACAAGTTTACCTTAAGCTTAAATATTTTCCGAGTTGAGCTCAAGTTACCCGGTTGTATTTTCGCTCTTAGTTTACTTGTCGAACTTACATTGATTCCTATCTTTCGAGACTTAGGGGATTCTAAAATACATTTTGGTATCATCAAAACCTAATACATTATGTTCCTAACACTTCTTTGTGTTTCAACAACTCCTTCAAATGGAAAGTATATCTATAGACTCCGCCCAAAACATATAAGAAAGACATGTCAAGATGTAATTTTCTAACCTAAGCATTAAATTTACCTTTTTCCTTCAAGTCGTTCATATTCAATAGCCTTTGGGGAAATGGGATTGGTGGTCGGTAACGTGGGGTTACTGGCTTGGCAATGACCTCCTTCTTTTGCTTGCTTAGGTCACAAGAGGAGACCTCCTTCCCTTTCTTTGATTGATCACAAGAGGTGGTCTCCTTCCCTTTGCTTGATTGACCACACGAGGTAGTCTCCTTCTCACAAATTTGCATCATGGCATCCTTTTTCTCACTTCCATCACCCAAGATCTTTATGGAGATAGCGTTTATACGCTCTTTTAGATTATTATCCGTGGTGCTAGGCAACACACCCCACGGTCTCTCCGACATGATCTTCATCATTTGAGACATTTGAGTCTCAATATTTTTTTATTGTAGCTTGAGACTCTTGTTTCATAGAGGCCATTTCTTGCTGCACATCTTGGGTGATTTCTTGTTTTAACAACCTATCATTCTTGATATCTTGAAGTGCTCTTGAAAGCCTTTCGTCCACCTCCCTTATCTCACTCTTTGGAGGTAGAGCTCACCATTGGAGAGATGTGGTGGCTATAGAGAGTATTTCCACTTCCTCCATTAGTGGAGCTGTAGGTGATTTGACCCCTCTCTCTATTCGGCCCATAAGTGAGTTTGCCACTTAGATTTGCTTGTGAGTTTACCTTTCTGCTTCAAGTCGTTCATATTCAATAGCCTTTGGGGAAATAAGATTGGTGGTCGGTAACGTGGGGTTACTGGATTGGCAATGACTGTAACACCCCCAATTTCTAATACAGGATTAAACATAAATAAACAATATTTCTCGCTAACCATTCTGACAATAAATGCGGAAGCGAAATCAAAAATTAAACTATGGGGTGTCACGCCACGCTTGGGCTATCAACCAACCCCAAACGCACAAGCTAAAAGGGTTCTATTCAACAACAAATCCACAACATTAAACAACCATATAAACTAGTCCATAATCTTTACAACTCAACTTCTTAATTCTAATATACAGGTTATCTACACTTCTATAATTCATTTTCTTAAACCAAAAGGTCTATACCAAATTCAATTACAAGGCATGCGAACTCTACGTCGTGCTCTCAAAACAAGCCACCTATTCCAGAGTCCTGAAAACAATAAGGGTTGGAGAAAACACAAACAAATAGAATTAGCATAAAATGCTAAGTAAGATCTACTCCGCCCTGTAAAATAATACATTTATAGTTTGAAAAATAGATATGATTTATAAATAGATTTTTATACTTAAGTAGACCGTACTATAGAAATCATTTAGCCAAAAGCTTAAAAGAATATTCCCAAAAGAACTTTCCATCGAATGTAGTAATTTTCAAGATATTTAACTCAACATTCAAAAGTAAGTAAGATGTACACTTTCTCAAATGTAATAACAGATACGTTGAAGTAATATACAAATTTTATAAATCATCACTACTCACTCTCAAAGTATCATAAACAAGGAGGATTTTCAAATCATGTTTCTCAAATCATAGATAGGGAGAAATTCAAATCATGTTTCTCAAATCACTTCTTCAAGTATCACCTATACATATGGAATCAGCCACATCTCAATAGTGGGAATATAGATCTTTGTCATCAATAGTACTAAGTATATAAGTAAATAATTATGTTTAGTAATAATATGGAGGAAACTAAATCTCAGCAACGGGAGGAAGGGATCATCACCGCAGCGATGTCCAACAAGGAACAGTAACTCTCTACTGAACCCAAAACTGCTCCCACTTAATCTCAATAAAGGGAGGAAGGGATCATCACCGCAGCGATGTCCAACAAGGAACAGTAACTTCCTACTGAACCCAAAACTGCTCCCACGTAATCTCAATCAAAGGGAGGAAGGGATCATCACCGCAGCGATGTCCAACAAGGAACAGTAACCCTTTACTGAACCCAAAACTGCTCCCACTTAATCATAGGTGGAATCAGGACTGCTACCTTAAGTGTGCACACCCCCTAACTGGGATTCCAAGCCTAGTGAGTAAATAGCTCCAGCCCTAGTAAAATAAATTTCAGCCGAAGGGACCGCAGCCCAATCGGGTCTTCCAAAATATGTATATTATTATATAATTCCTCCAAGATAGTAATATTCTTTCAAAATAGTTTTCATAGATATTTTTCATTCCTCGTAGGCTATTCAAGTACACTTCCCAAAACAAGATAGAGTATATAATATATATATATACATTTCCAAAATAGGGTTTACATCAAATATAGTATTTATCCTCCAATCATAATATAGTTTATATCTCTCGCAATAAATATAGTTTATACCTTCCAAGAGCCATATAGTTTCATACTCAAATAATTTACCATAATGTCCACACTATATAACCATATACATATTCATACTTTGTAAATCATAAGGTGACACCGAAATATACTCATTTGCAATTTATCACACTTTTAAACCCAAACACATTTCTAAAATAGTTTAAGGACACAAATAAGATAAAGAGCACATTTGATAGGGCAAAGTAGTTTTCATGGACACCCCTTACGAAGCACAGTCGAACACTCTTCATTCAAGTAAGCTTGTTTCACATTTTCACCCCTTCTTTGTGTTTCAACAACTCCTTCAAATGGAAAGTATATCTAGGGACTCCGCCCAAAACATATAAGAAAGACATGTCAAGATGTAATTTTCTAACCTAAGCATTAAATTTACCTTTCTCCTTCAAGTCGTTCATATTCAATAGCCTTTGGGGAAATGAGATTGGTGGTCGGTAACGTGGGGTTACTAGCTTGGCAATGGCCTCCTTCTTTTGCTTGCTTAGGTCACAAGAGGTGACCTCCTTCCCTTTCTTTGATTGATCACAAGAGGTGGTCTCCTTCCCTTTGCTTGATTGACCACACGAGGTAGTCTCCTTCTCACAAATTTGCATCATGGCATCCTTTTTCTCACTTCCATCACCCAAGATCTTTATGGAGATAGCGTTTATACGCTCTTTTAGATTATTATCCGTGGTGCTAGGCAACACACCCCACGGTCTCTCCGACATGATCTTCATCATTTGAGACATTTGAGTCTCAATATTTTTTTATTGTAGCTTGAGACTCTTGTTTCATAGCGGCCATTTCTTGCTGTACATCTTGGGTGATTTCTTGTTTTAACAACCTATCATTCTTGATATCTTGAAGTGCTCTTGAAAGCCTTTCGTCCACCTCCCTTATCTCACTCTTTGGAGGTAGAGCTCACCATTGGAGACATGCGGTGCCTATAAAGAGTATTTCCACTTCCTCCATTCGTGGAGTTGTAGGTGATTTGACCCCTTTCTCTATTCGGCCCATAAGTGAGTTTGCCACTTAGATTTGCTTGTGGTCTCCCTTGATAACCTCCATTATTCCATCCACTTCCTTGCTTCTAAAAGATAATTTTTAGTGGTGGTGGATGGAAAGTGTAAACGAGGATGGAATCCCCGAGTGTCGGTCTCACAAGGATGATAACTTAGAGATAAGTAGAGTGCCTGACAATCATAGGTGTATTATCAAGAGTTAACTAGGAGCAAGAGTAGCATTGGAAAGCATGGAAAACAAAGGGAAGAAGAATGAAAGTAAAAGCACAAGGAAGCAATTAAATTTGGGAATTGGATGGATATAGCACATGATCTTATGCATTCGATAGGCTTAGGTATACTCGAAATAGTGCAAAGCAAGACTAGCTTAAGGGAAAACCTATTGCAAGCACTAAGCTGATTCGTACCTAGACTCTTACACCACAAATGTGACTAAGGCATTTTATCAAACAATTAGCCTACACCTCTTCTTGGGCCTTGCCCTCTTGGTCTCGGATCGAAGGACGGGGAAAGCAAATGAGTAAGACTCCATGGAATCACAATCTGTTGCCAATTCCACTCTCTCATAATCCTCACTCATTAGGATTCAATGAAGAGAGAATCAATACACACCTCATTCACAACAAAAGCTTCTAGGTCAAACATGTGAGACCCCAAAAATAATTTTTCACCCAAAACTTCCAAATTACCAAGTTCCAAATAAAGCCATGAAAATGATTTCACTTCTATAATTATTTTATCAAATGGGTGTTGAGAATTTAATATTTTTAATCCTTATTTCGGGTGACTCAGTGCACTGGGATTATGTAATCTCGTTTGATTTCAAAAGTCTTATTTGAAGGGTAAATCTATTTACTAAAAATTTTATTCCAAAAGTCTATTTGAGAGGAACTTGTGAACCTGATCGGTTTGATTTTTAACCAAACTTGATTTCAAAACGAACCTGTGATATTCCTATATCAATCTTATCATAATTTACTGATTTTACTCCAACCTTATATCATTTTAAACCTAAGATCATCCATGGAGAATTTAAACATTTCAAAAGGACAAAAATGCCCTGTATCAGCTTGTGCCTAGGGTCTAGAGCCTATAAATATGTTACTATTCATTCTTTAGCCTCACAATCACTCCATTTGCCTCTTCATTCTGCATGAGAAAATAATCAAGTCCTCCAAGCTATAGTAAGAGTTCTTTGATCATTTCTTCCTTCATCTTCCCTTAGCATTTTATCTTCTTCTTCTTCTATTAATCTTTCCTCCATGAATGCTCATTTCTCCCTGTGTATGTATGTTGTCTGTGAATGAACCATTAATATGGTTAGGAGGAGGAGCTAGAGGCCAAGAATAAGGAAGGAGGAGAGATTCAAGCTAGTGATCTAGAGAGCTTAAGGTATAACCCATGAATACCTAAAACCTATTATTTTTTATGAATGATGTGTGAAATGTAAATATATTGTGGTGGTGCTCAGGTGATGAGCTTTATTGATATTTTGTGCCTTTTTTGATGTGTATGTTGATATATTATTGATGTTTAAATGAGGTAATGACATTGTTGAGGTGTTGAGGATATGCAAATGTCTGAAAATGGCGTTGTTGTAAGTTGCAGGTTGAAGAAAATGGCGAGAGGTAGTTTTTGCCCGTCTCTGCCAGGTTTCGCAAGGTTACCCGCAGGCCATAAAGCCTTGCGAGTGAGCTCTACGAGAAGAGGCAGGGCTACGTGCAAGGCACAGGGGCCCGCGGGGCTAGCCCTGCGGTAGCGGTAGGTCACGAATGGCAAGGCTTTGAGCCTTGCCACTCAACAGCCACTACCCCGCCAGGTCATGGCAGCGGGCTTGGATGCCCTGCTGCCAACCTCGTGGGGTATGTTGGGCTCAGTTGGTTCGGGGCTTTCCCCCGTGTTTATTGGGTCTTGTCACTACGTGTACGTGGTCCCGATTGAACCGTGAAGGTCCAGGCATTTGATCTGATTGGTTGCCTAAGATGACATAGCTATGTGATTAAGCATGATATTCTCATTTGAAATGATATTATGAAATAACTATGTGATTAAGCATTATATTCTCATTTGAAATGATATTATGAAATAGCTATGTGATTAAGCATTATATTTCCATTTGAAATGATATTATGAATAAGCTATGCGATTAAGCTTGATATTCTCATTTGAAATGATATTATGAATAAGCTATGCGATTAAGCTTGATATTCTCATTTGAAATGAAGTTATGAAATGAATTATGTGAATGTGCATGATATTCCTACATGAAATGGAATGATGAAGTGAATTATGTTATCAAGTATGATGTTCCTAGTTGATAGGGAATTATGAGATAAGCTATTTGCATAAGCATGAAATCCTTATTTAATGAGAGAATGGGATTATGAAATGATTATGATAGAGTAAATTGCCATTTTGGTCCACTGACTATTGAAAATAGTGTTAATTGCTATTCGTGGCTTTCAAAACTGTTAATTTCGTACCTTGACTATGCATTTTTTTAATCAATTTTGGTCACGTCGGCCAATTTGTTGACCAAATGTGATCAGAAAATATTAATAGGCCAAATAATGAGGGTATTTTAGTCATTTTAATTTTCTTTTCTTTCTTCTCCGACGATTCCACATTTTCTGGTGAAATTCGGTATTTATTTCTTCTCCGACGTAGCTACGTTCAAGTCTTCGTTCAACGGCGTTGGCACAGCTGGCAGCTTTGTTCAACGCAACAGCAGCTTTGTTCAGCGTTTATCGGCAGTGAAATAGATTTCAGATGGCAACAAATTTTTTTTTTGAGGCAGCAGCTTTGGTTCTTTATTCAACAGCGCATCAATTATTGGTAGCAAATTAATTGAAGCAACAAAGAAATTTGGCAGCAGTGGCATAAGCATTCGTTTCCTTTACTCTCTTTCTTCCCCTAACCTTATCTTTAATGTTAACTGGTTCGCTACAATGGCGATGCTTCCCATGCCGGACCAAAAATGGGTCAGCGCTGTCCACGACGAAGACGACGATGAGGATTCATTATATTCATGGTCTTGAACAGAGAAGACGGTGGCGGTAGATTCAAGTCGAAGAAGAAAGAAGATAAGTAAAATGACTAAAATATCCTTATAATTTGGCCTATTAATATTTCCCGGTCACATTTGGCCGGCAAATTGGCCGGCGTGACTAAAATTGATAAAAAATGCATAGTCAAGGTACGGAATTAATAGTTTTGAAAGTCGTGGATAGCAATTAACACTACTTCAATAGTCATGGACCAAAATGGCAATTCACTCTTTATGATACTCCTATGAGTTGAAGTATGAGAAGGAAAGTGAATGATGATCATTCTATCTTTGGTATCAAAATATCAAACCTCATGCATATATCCATGTTTACCAAACCAACTTTTTTTTGAGTACTATTGACCCTATTACATGTAGTATTTGTCCATATATTTTCTCAACCTATTGAAGCCCAACAAGTCAACATCGCCCCCACTAAGGCTCAAACCCATGACCTCCCACTTGGGAGAATCACTTCATTCCGCTTGACCACAACCAACTGATCCTTGCATAAAGGACTATTTTATTATCTTGAAAGTTTGTGATAATAATTGCATGTATATTATAAATATATTTCCGCATTATAACTCTTTTAAAATCTATATCTATATTCTAGTTTGATTTCATGTGCATATAAAGCCATATATGTCTCTTATACTCTATTTTGAATCTATTATGAAGAAATGTTTTAAAGATTATACTACCAATATTTTATAAATGGGGATATAAGAAAAACTACATTTTTGGAGGACCCGACTGGACTGCAATCCTTTTGACAGAAATGATGAGATGAAATCCAGTAAAAAATCCTGGATTATGTGTAAAAGTGGCCTGGTAGAAAAAATCTTGGGTTTACTTTAGGGTTTGAGCTATTACTCGCTGGGCTTGGAATCCAGTTAGGGGGTGTGCACACTTAAGGTAGCGGTCCTGATTCCACATGCGATTGATGAGTTATAAGGGAGCAGTTCTTCGAGACTCGATCCTCGTTGAGGTCATACACATGGTGATGACCTCACCTCCCTTCATGTATAAGAATGATGATAGTATTGATGAAAGGTTTCCTCCCATATTACTATAAAGAAATGACTATTTTCCTATGATGAGATTATTGATCCCAAGTGAAGTTTTTGAGAAAGTTTACTTATGTTGTGACTATGAGTCGCACATCTTACTCTTGATGCCGAGTATGATAGATATGTATTATGATATGAGAAAACCATTTCCTTACCTTGTTAGTATAAATGAATTCATCATGATGTTCTAGTCATTCATGCCATTTAAACTCTTTTTACTCAAAGCATTGAAACCTTTTCTAATTTCATTCATAATCATGTGATCATGATTTATTTGTCTTATATCAAATATGCCTATGTATGTACCTCTCCAATGAGCATGTTACTTAGTGTTGTATATCTATGATTCTATATGATATTGATGAAGTGTGTTGGTCCCGAATGGGTGGTGAAAAGTCTAGAGGGGGGGTGAATAGACTTTTCTAGCAAATTAAAAATTAATAACACTTTAACTAAAATAATTTCAAGTGAATAAATTCAACTTGAAATGCACAGCGGAATAATGTACGTAAAGTGCTATAATTAAAACTCAGTGATAGAGAGGAGATATATCACATGCAATACGATAGAAATACTTGGAATAGCTCAAATATGATATACAATAAATTTGGCTTGCATGCGGACGTAGGAGATAACAGAAATTGGTAAACCCAGATAAGAGTGAATAGTGATGAATAGTGCCTGGGTCTTGAAAATATTATGAATGCAGGAAATTAGCAAAACCAAATAAGCAAGTTGTAGAGATTAGGAATATTAAATGGGTTTCACAAATATGAATCTTGCAAATCAGTGTGTGTACGTGCAAGCAGATATTATGTGTACAGAGCAAAACATATATGGGCAGTAAGTAAATGAGAGAGAGATTTTTTAAGTGGTTCGGCCAAACCCAGCCTACGTCCACTCTACTCCTTTCACTATCTTCAATCACCCAGATACAATAGTGAACACCAAGTGCCAACCCAGCACTTCTATCTACACCCAGTAGAGATTTGAGTATCTCGCACAAAGTTATACTCCTACACCAACGAGTGTCTCGCACAAAGCTACACTCCCTAGGGTTTTCACAAGCTCCTCTTGTTACTCAGCCCTCTATCTACACTCAGTAGAAATTTTGATACAAGGTAGTAAAAGAAAATATTTTTCTCCAACTCTCAGGAACTAAAAATATGGATTTTTGGTTTTTCGGATTTTTTTTGCTTTGCTATTCTCAGATGTATCACACTGCTTTTCTTGCCTTTCACTTGTATATCTCCGTAACTTCTTCTTGCTCAAGTGTTCTGTATTTATAGATGAAGAAAGAATTAATCCGTTGGAGAGAATTAATTCTTTATTGTCAATCCCATGTGCTGATTGTGGTGGTCTGGTGAGTTGAAACTCCCGTTGTCTTTGCTTCCTGATATTCTGGTCAGCATCTTTGCGTGATTTATACTTCCTCCTCTTTCCTTATTCTACCTGATATTCTGGCTTAGTGGAGCTGAAATATGACCTTCTTACCTTACCTTAGCAAATATGTCCGTTGAAGAGCTTCACATGCTGATTAAAACTTCTCTCCTTGAGTGAGTTTGGAGTGCTCGTGATATACTGTTGCCTCTTTGTTGCTTTGTTGTTGTACTGTTGCTGCTTGCAAATTATTCCATATTCCACTGCTTACTGCTGATTCAAATTATTCCACGTATTATGCAGCCAAAAATGATTTTCCTAGGATTCGAACACTAGTCCACTTACCACTTTAACCAAGCTCATCACCATTGAACCATTCGAATTTATTGCTAATTTCACTGCAAGTAATTTATAAGTATGAATATTCTGGAGGTCTCTAGCTCATCACCATTGAACCATTCGAATTTATTGCTAATTTCATATAAGTATGAATATTCTGGAGGTCTCTAGTTTCCATAAAATTCGTGGCTAAGAGGGTTTGAACCATGGATTACTTGCCAACCTTATAAGTTTCTTACCATCTCTGCTGCTTCAACATTTAGTTACTGTTTGTGCTCTAAATATTTTTAAGCTCCATGGGATTCAAACCAAGTTCCTTCCTTCTCCAAGAATTCTTCCAAGTCGACTTTTGACTCTTTAGGTACATTAGCTTATGAAAATTTTGGGTTTCTAATTTTTCGAACTAAAATACATTTCTTGGCTCATCAAAATCTTATTACAAATATTCCTAACAAAGTGAAATGTGTCTATGCTAATCCTTATCTTCTCCTTAAAAATGTAGACCTCCAAGTGAGGATTGTTTAGTAGTGTAGGAGTAGAATAGGATTTATTTTGTAACAAGAAGAGGGATGATACAAGGTTATGAGCTTCAACCGATGGATCGAGGGGAAAGCGATGAGAATTTCTTTCCCTTTCTTTCCTTAATTTACCTTGAGCTAACCTTGTATCTAGATGTTTGTTCTTAATGTATTTATATTCGGATTATGGGATTATATTTATGTCTAGATTGCTGTTCGTTCTTCATTTATTATGAATTGTTAGTTTAGCTTCTATGAGTTGTTGTGTGCAAGACTTGTTGTTGAAAGTGTGTGATTAATGGTTCCAATTACATGCTTGTTTGTTGGCATGTCACGATGAAAGTCGGGCATAGCTAGAACACTCTTGCCACATCTATTGGTTTCTTCACCGCGAGAGCGGGTAGAAATTGTAGGGGGTTTCTTGGCTAATCTCCGGTTCCTTCACTGGCGAGAGCGGGTTGGAATCTAGAGGTTAGCCAAGACGGTTCCTTCACTGGCGAGAGCGGGTTGAAACCTAAAGGTTAGTTTCTCACAACTTGTAGGATTAACTTGAGTTTGGGTATGTTGATTTGCTTAGGATCTTTATGGCTAACCTTGCTTGTAGACTATGAGAGTAGATAACTTGTGGGTTGGTACACTCGGGTAGATCACGAGAGTGGCACCGGGTACTTTAGTGCATTTCCTCCATTCACAAGGGATAAAACTTCTTTTCTACCTTAGTTTGACTCATGATAGACGTCGACTTGATCCATATCCTTACCTATGTTGCATCTTATATATCTCTCTTCATTTGTTGTATTTATTTTGGTTATTTACTTTTGTTGTCTTAACCTCGTTATTAGAGCCGTCAAAACGGGCTTAGCCCGCCGGGTTAGCCCGTCTCGCCCCGCGAAAAGAGCATGGCGAGCTTTAATATTTTGGACCCGTATTTTGGCGGGCTTTTTAGTCCGCCCCCACTTAACCCGCGGGCTTAGCGGGGCGGGCTTGGCGGGCCGACGGGAGTCCGCCAAATATATAATAAAAGAATTATTATATATATATATATATATAAACTGTAGGTTTACAGTAACGTACTGTAATCCAAATAGAATTGAATTTAGTTTACAGTAAACCAAATTCAATTCTAATTGAATTTAGTTAATTTAGTTTACAGTATACTGTAAACGTAATATATATATATATATATATATATATATATATATATATAATTAATGAAGTTCAAAATAATTTAGTATTTGTTATTTACTTCTGGATTAATACATTATGTATTTGATTATTTATTTGTTATTATTGTGTTTAAAAATTTACAAATGCATTAATATATGTTTAAAATATCCAAATTATTTTAATATACACTTATTACTTTTTTTATATTTATTTTTATTTAAATTTAAAATTTTAAAATTAGGCGGGCCCCCGCTAAGGCCCGCAGGCTTAAGGTGGGCCGGGCGGGTCGACCTCCCATAGACCAGTATTTTGGCGGGCTTTTTAGCCCGCTCCCGTCATATGGCGGGTTTTAGCGTGCTTTGGCGGGGCGGGGCCCGTCGGCCCGTTTTGACAGCTCTACTCGTTATTATCGAACTAGCTTCACAATAATCAATTCGAGTTGGTGTTTGACCAGCCATTCCCTGTGGATCGATAACCCCGGAATACTCTGGGTATTTACTTGTACAAAAATGCTACGACCAAATGGGCTGGCCCGCAAAAGCCCACCAGAAATTAGGCTCGCGGTGGGGCTGGCCCTTTGGGCCTTAACCCCAAGCTTATCCACAATAGCTTGCAATCTTTTAATCTCATGCCCATAGCTTCCACTTTCGCCTCATCGGCAACTTACTCGTTTACTTCATAGATCCTGGCTTTGGAATATCTCTTATTGTACCAAAATGAAGTATTAGAAGAAATCCTTTCAATCAACTCCTCAGCTTCCGCCGGTGATGAAGACACAAAGGCCCCACGGGACGATAAATCCAACAATATCTTGCTCTCATCTGTGAGTCCTCCATAGAAAGAACTTATCACTTCCCATTGGTGAAGAATGTTAGGTGGGCATTGCCTTTTTAATGATTTGAATCTCCTCAAAGCCTAACCCGAACTCTACAAGGAGCCTTGCTTGAATTCTTAAACTTGTTTTCTAACTTTCATGGTCTTCGTAAGGGGGAAAAACTCATCCATAAACTCCTTGTGTAGTTGTGCCCATGACAAAAAATGGTTGTCATCTTTAGAGTCTAACCACTTAGAAGCCTATCCTATTACGGAGAATGGAAAAAGCTTGAGTCTAATCACCTCATATGGCACACCGTTTTGTCTAAACATTTCACACGTCTCACAAATTGCATCATATGGGTGTGGGGATCTTCGAATGACAAACCGCTAAAAGGATTATTTTGAACAAGGTTGATCACTACCAGATGGATAGTGAAGTTGATTGCCTCCAACGATGGAACATAGATCGAATTATGCATAGAGAAGTCCGGAGTCATGTACTCCGCTATTGTCCTCATTCGGTGATCACCTTAGGCATCATAAAACTCCTTTCTCTGGATCGTGTCCGGTTGTCCTTGAACATCATTATTTGGGTTCCCTTCTTGCATTAGCTCATGGGGGACTTGTGGTCTTCCATAAGCCTCAAAACCTTCACCTGGACAGGTGTTGACGGGTGGTGGGGTATGTAGAGGACTAGTCCTCTCACGAGGTCCTCCTTCATTCATAGCACTTGTGAATGCCATTCATTTTCTTTGTTGTGGATTGGGCTGATTCCTTGCCTTCTTCCTTGTTGCTCTAGTAATCTCTAGGATTCAAGGGAATTACACCTTGAATTCCCTTCAAACAGGTGTGCATCAACCTTCAAAAATGACAAGACAAATGGTTTCCCGCAACTAAAAGTAGTTGCTAGGGGTTATGGTGAAACAAAGTACACAAGTACAAAGCAATTGAAAAGAAAAAAGAATCAAGTATCAGAGCTTGGATGTCCTCTTCTTCACAAGAATAACAAATCAACAACGTCCGTTTGCAATCCCCAACAACGGTGCCATTTTGACACAAATTGTTTTTGCGATGGTGGATAGATGTGAGTGTTGATAGAGTAGTAGGAATAAAGATTCTTAGGATGTCGTTCTCTAAGGATGACAACTTGTACGTGTTGATATGCAGGTGAATTAAGGAATCAATCCAAGCTTTGCATATACATGATTCACAAAAGGCATAGAGCATAAGGTGAAGAATCAAATTGTAAAGAGAGGTTGAATTGTTCATTTCATTGCAACATGCTTCTAGTGTCTTAGGTAGGATTTGTGGATAGCAATTATCGGACTTCAAGTGAGGTTTACATCAATGTTGTTGCCATTTTAGGTCTTTAACGGCCTATCATAGGTCAAGGAAGCACCCAAGTGACAACATTTCCCTATGAGACAATTTATCAAACACTTAATACACACCTCATTCCAGACTATGTCCTTTCGGATCAAAGGCAGGAAAAACAAGTGGAAATGAGGCTACCTTATCCTAGTAATCTCTTGCCTAGGATGAAGGATCCTAGATCATCTATAGAGTTGGGCCCTAACTCACAAGACACGATACATGCTTCCACTTCCAACAAGAAGATACACAATAATCACAATTCACAAATCCTAATTAGCAATTTAATTCCACACTAGTATATTGCAATGAATTCACTATTCAATCCCTAAGATTGCCTAGCCACTCATGATAGCAAATTGAACACAAATTGAATTGAAGCAAAACATGAAATTGAAATGAGAAAATGAAGGATTACCACTCCTATCCAAAATTGAATCCAATCTACAAGTGTAATCCAAAAGCTCCAAGTTTTAAGGAGTGTTGTCAAGACTCCTTCAAACCTACTTTCTTCTCCAATTGAGATTGTTTTTGAATAGCTGATGTGTATAAATGATGAGTGAAATATGTGTATGAAATGTCGTTCCGCTGAGTATTGGGGTTATGGCACGTAATTGCGTGAATTAAGAAAACTAGGCACTAGAGTATGTGAATTAATTAGAATCCAAACAACTAATAACTGAATAAGGAAATTAACATAAATAAATTGGCTAATGAATTAACTGAATGATAAAGGAATGGGTCAGATTAGGGGAATTGTAATCTTGATGTTCTAACAATCTCAGAATTAGGGAAAGAAGGATTAACCTAGGGATTAATGGGCAATGCACACAAGAATTCAATTTAGTTACTTTCGTAATCAATAAACAGAAATAGGATTGCCCCACTTTCGTGATGCATCAATCATAGCGTTAAGCACCTAAGCATTGTAAGCCCCCATATTACCCCTATTCTCATAGTAGGAAAAATTAGGTTGAAATGGGTAAGGCTCGAGGTCTCCATCCAACTTTCGTTGTGATTAATTCCTCTCCTAAACTAGCAATTAATTGTGGCCAGCAATCAATAACAAGTAGAAGACAATCTCCAATTCAACATAAACCCTAGGTAAATAGTTCAATCCCCTTATGCAATAATCACAACTTGAACATCAAGATTAACAATAAATCCCTAATCTAAACCCATTAGCGAACTACTCACGCATGATTGAAGTAAACAAAACAAAGCAAGAATTGATTATTGAAATCATAACAGCGAAGCTAAAGAATAAAAGAGATAACTTTTCTAACAATCTTTGAGAGTAATTCCAATCCAATCAATGATTCCAAGCTCGTAAACTAATTCAAGAATGTAAATTTGCGCTATTCTATGCTATGGAAACTCTAAAGAAAAGGAAAATTGTACTGAACTAAACTAGGGCTCGGAATGACCCAAAATACAGAAAAACGCGAATTAAATACTGGACAGCAGCAGGGTCACGGCCACCATCACGGCCGGGATCGGGGCTGTGAGGTGCCGTGGCCAACTACTGTCCGCGGTGGGGATCACGGCCGCCATCACGGCCGAGAGGCGGCCTCCTGGTTCTCCTTCTGACTCCTTTCTGTTGGTCCCAAGGGGATGGGGTACAAGTCTAGAGGGGGGGGGGTGAATAGACTTGTATAAGATTTTGCAAATCTTTTCAACCTCTCGTGTGTATTGAACTTAGGATGTTTAGGTTCGATACCTCACGAGGTGAAGACAAAGTTTTATGCGCAGCGGAAATGTTATCCCCTTTTAGTTAGCACGAGTTTGAGTTAGTTCGAGAAGTGCGTTTATATGCAGTGCAATCGAGAGGTTAGCGAGAGATAAAAACAGTAAGTAAATGCAAGAGAGATTTTTAAGTGGTTCGGCCAACCCGCCTACGTCCACTCTTCTTCCAGAAACTCCCTGGAAGGATTGCACTAAAAACTTCCCTTTTTAGTACAATATCGAGCGCTTGAGCTTTGATCACGAAGCCCGCCTCAAGCCTCAGGTTTTTCGCCCCGCTTCTTGTTACTCCACCTCTCGAGCACTTGACCTTTGATCACCAAGCCCGCGTCAAGCCTCAGGTTTCTTTCACTCGGACAGCTGCCAGGTTACTCCACCTCTCTTGCTTAATCCAAAGCAAGGTGTTTTTGGTTGTCACAGTTGAATGTAACAGACTCCAATCTGACCACAAGCTATCGTTGAATCAACTTCGATGTAGAGCAGCTTCGGTCACCTTCTAGATGTATAACAGTTTAAGCTTTGTAACTCTCTTAAACACTAAGATGTGTTTTCTCGCTGTTTTGAATATCAGGATGATATTCCAAATTTAGCACTTGCACTTGAACGTTTTAGACAGACACCTCTTAAGAATTTCGAACTGGTTTACCCCCAACTTTTTAACTCCTTCCCTTTTTTTTTGGCTTCTGTGTCTTCACGTCCTTATATATGAGAGTAGAGGAATAATTCCGTTGGAGGGAAAATTATTCCGTTTGAAATTTGTCTCCCATGCTGATCATGGGTCTTGCATATTTTCAGCATATTTCATGGAGTGGTGATCTTGTAACTTGAACCTCTTTGTCTTGTAGTGAATATTCCATAGTTCACTTTCTTGAGTCCATGCTCCACTTTCGTCTTTTGGTAAAAGTTACTCTTTTTATATTCCCATTATTCCTTGTTTGTAGGGAATCAGACCACTTCAGCATTGGTGCACCTTTTGACCGTTTGTGGTGGAAATCTGACGTGTCATCCATTTCCGCCCATTTTGAAATCTTCACGTTCGGCACCTCTTCATTATTCCATCTCCATGATATTCTTCTTCTCCAAACTTTAAGTATGACCGTCATTCAGCTTTGTTGGAGAATTGTTAGTGTATCGAGACCAAGGTTGATATCTTGATTGCTTAATGTCTCGAACTCAAATATCGAGAGGTCTATCTCTCGAACTCTGTTTATGTCTCGAACTGGATAACTGTATCGAGAGGTCCTACCTCTCGAACTCTGCTTATGTCTCGAGACTTAGTTGATGTCTCGCAGACCCTTATTCCTCCAGTGTTGTCCCATGCTTTCTTCTGATCTGTCTATATGATTACAACACACGAGACTTCTAAGATGTTCAAACAAATTTCCCTCAAGCTTAAATATTTTCCGAGTTGAGCTCAAAGTTACCCGGTTGTATTTTCGCTCTTGGTTTACTTGTCGAACTTACAGCGTTTTGCCTATGTATCGAGACTCGGGGATTTCTACTTAACAGTTGGTATCATCAAAACCTATTACATGATGTTCCTAACAATTTCCCCCTTTTTGATGATGCCAACACTTATACTTACTCTATATGGCTGATTTGATAGAAAGAATTAACAAGGATTTTATTTTTCAGCGCATATGGTAAGTTTGACAACATACTCTACTAAACTATGAATAATATAACTCACGCAACACCCCCAGCAAAAGATATATATGATTATAAGAAGGGAATGTTTACAAAGTAGAGTTTAGTAGACAGGATTGAAAGAAATAAGACCAAGAACAACATAGATATCAATACATTGAAATGAGATGGAGTTTGGACCATGAGAGCTTACTTCTTGTTGGCTTTCCTTTTCTTGTTAATGGCTTCTCGTGTCTTGATGGGGTCTTTCGGATTTACCAGGCTTAAGTATTCATCTGTGACATCTAGATGCCTGTAGTTCCTGTAGGCTTCCCCCACGAACTCACCATCAATTACTCCATCTTTCCACCAGGCAATGCATTCTTCTGGAGACATATTGCTGTGTGTAGATATCCCAGTGATTTTCAGAAGCTTGAATATCTCCAGAGTCAGAATTTGTTCAGTGTCTTCTCTGTTCCCAAACTTAAAGTTTGTCATGAGAAGATCTATCTTCCTTTCTTCTTCTGACTGTCGTTCTTGTCTTTTTCTTCTTCTTTCTCTGTCCTCTTCTCTCCTTCTCTCCATTTCCAGTGTACGCTGGACCCTTAGGTTTTCTGCCTGTTTAGCATCCTCCACTGCTTTGCTCATGATTCTTGGTATTTTTGGAGGTGGTCCAGCTGGTTCACTTGCTGCCCTTTTCTTGCCCGTTGTATCCCCCTTCTTTTTCTCTTTATTTTCCCCCTTGTTGGCATCATCAGTACGGGAGAGGAGGGTGGACATACCTTCGAAAATAGCTTGAAGTTGGGCAGGGACTTGGTTCGACAGGTCATCGAGTATGGCCTTCATCACATCCTGTCGAAGTTCACTGGAATATTGGAAGGCTCGAAGCTCTGCTCGCATCTCGGCTAATTCAGCCCTCGCACTTGCAGCCTCTGCTCGAGCTACAGCGGCTTCATCAGTGGCTTTCCGTGCTGCATCCTCAGCCCATATCGCCTGTTCGAGAAGTTCGGCATGACGGCCTTGGGATTCACTTGTGCCAGCAGCAGGCATTGCAGCATTGCGGACCACAGCGAGTATTCTTTCGAGCTGAGCCATCTTCTGAGATTGATCAGCCATGAATTGACGCACTTCGCCAATGAAGACTTCTTCGGCCTGTTGATCATAGTCAGAAGTAGGAGATGAGGATCGAGATGTACCTTTTGTCGGAGGGGACTTGGGTGCTTCCAGATTTCCACCCATGACTTGCAGATGCGAGTCCACCTCTCGATTTATTGTCTGAGGATCCACAGGGACACAGGGTTCAGAGCTCGAAGGTAGCTCCATGTCAGGTGCTTCCCGGTTTCCACCTGAGGGATGAATCACTTCTTGCTCCTCACCTCTCGAACCTGGAGCCTCAGCTTCAGCGACTGTGGAGATAGGGTTAGCCAGAGGGGGTTCTTCGGTATTGGACGCTTTCCTGTTTTCATCCAATAGAGGTTCCCCCTTAGCATCACCTCTTGAATCAGTGCTGGGAACTGTGTCATCTGCTGGTGAGGTTGGAGACGTAGTGTCGACAGGTGCTTCCTGGTTTCCACCTTCGATGTTATCATCAGTACTCCTCGAACCAGCAGGACTTGGGGCATTCTGCTCAAGTTGCTCATTGTGTTGCTCTTCGGTCTGCTCCGATGAGTCTGGGATGATGATTATTTCAGGAGCAGTAGTAAAACCTGGCAGTGTGAGCAACGGAACTTCACCCTCTCGAATTATCTGTGCTTCATCTGTAGTGTTCGAGGGTGTGGACGCGGGTGGTGGCAAAAGTAGAACGGTGTTGGGTGCCACTTGAAGTGCTTCAGAGGTCTCGGATTCACCTCTCGAAGCTTCTACCTGTTCGTCCAGAGCAGAGTTGCTGACTTGGGACAGTGGGATTGCGGCTGTTGCGATATCATCGTGAGCAACCCCAGAGGTCTCTCCTGGACCTCTCGTGAACTCAACGTTCTGTCCCAAGGAGATGGCAGTGGCGAGCCTGATATCTTCTCGAAATTGTGCATCAAGTTCTGGATCCTCCTCAGGCTCAACCTCGGTTTCTTCAGCTATTCCTTTGCCCTTATCAGTTCTTCCACTGTTCAGTTTAGCCACTCTTGTTTCGTGGGCAAGGTCTAGGAGATGATGAGCTGGGATCTCGGAGATGCCCAACCACTGGAGTGCAAACTGCTCTTCTGCCTCCATTTCGGCTGCTTGACTCATCAATTGAGTGAAAGAACTGGTTCTCCAGTTGATCCACCTGATCACCCTGGAGAAGTCATCAAGAGTGGGTGCTTCCATTGCCAACTGAGTGGAAACTTCTTCATATAAGTCATCCCGCCCATCAGAGATGATTTCAGTGGCAGAGATTGCTTCGTCTATCTGAGCCGTGATCTCTCGACTATGCTCCAAGAGATCATCTCCCATCCTGACTGTGTAGTCTGTCTCTCGAACCATCTCACGTGGTTCTTCTGCACCCCCTTGTACTGGATCACTGATCCCAGTACCTTCAACCTCTCGAGCCATCTCTCGAGATAAACCAACAGAGTTAACATCTCCTTCAGCATCATCACCAGCGTACAGACCGACAGAGAAGGCTGCTGACAGGGACCTGGTAGGGGATACTCTCTCAACCTCAGTGGCCAGTGTAGCCTGAGGTTCCCCCTGGGCTTGTGCCCTGTCCTCAAACGGTACTTGAACAACAGAGGGTGTTACCTCTCGGATCTGGGTGACAACAGCAGTTTTGGTTTTGCTAGCCCTCTTTGGCAGATGAACCCTTTGTATCAGTACATCGAGAGGTTCATCATCAGAATTCTTTCCCTTGGTTTGGGCTTTCCTTTTGCCCCTTCCTTTTGGCTGTGAGGGAGAAGGTGCAGCCTTAACACCTTTAGTTTTGGGGACTAGAGATTTCGTCCTACCCATATAGGTATTTCGATGAATCTCTTTTCCCTCCCTCAGTTCGAAGCCCTTCAAGCTTAAGAGAAATTGCACAACAAAGCCGAAACCAACCTTTTTACTGATCGACAGGTTGGCGTTGGAGACTGAGCGCATCACTTGCTGTTGAAGGAAGTTGAAGATAATATGTGCCCAGTCCAGCTTGTTGTTGTTCCAAATGGCATGGAGGATTTTGAGGAGGTCTAGACTAACCTCGTCAGTTCCGGACACTTTGCCGAGCACAAACTTCATAATTAGGTCGGCAGCGAGAGCAAACCTCTCCTTTAGGTGGTACTTGCGGAGGGCAGAGGATGCTCTGGGTGGTGCAGTCGCTAGTCGGATTTTCTCCTAGAAGGCTTGCTTGTCCAAGTCGTAATCCGATAGATGCTTGACTGCTTCCTCCGGTGACGCGAAATCAAATGCCGCTCTGAGGTCACCTACAGATGTTGAGATGGGAAAATCATTAAACCGGCTTTCGATTTTACCCTTCGTGACCTTGGCATTTGCGAACCATTCTGTGAAGTCGAGGGGGTGAACGGTCCCGTAGTCGTGCGTAATGTATTTCATCAGTCCTGCTTTCTCAAGCTTCTTCAGGACTTTTTCCGCCATTTTTGGATTAGGGGAGTTGGTGATGAAGCCATTTCTGTCAAGGATACTCCCCGCCTTGACTTGTTTGATCTGAGAGCGAATGTGTAGCAACTCCCTCTGATATGCGTCGGAAGATGAGGTTGATGTAGAGGATTCGGACGCCATTGATGAAGGTTAGATGTTTTGGAGGGAATGTGTACTGCGTTTAGTATTTGGGGATTTTGGGTAAACGGTTTTAGCTTGAATCCGGGTAAAGAAGAAGGATTTGGCTTTTATATCGTGTGGATTCGGGTTGGATATATGGGTAGGGTTGAGAGCTTGACCCAAGGAAGGATACCGGTTTTCTTTAAGGAAGTAAAAGGTCAGAAATACCCCTAGTAACGGTCAGCGTATATGAAAAATAAGGGTATTTTTGGTAAATTAACAGAGCGGTTTTAGGTTCAAGATAGTGGGTTAATAAAGAAAAGTAACTATATGATCATGCTCCCACTAATCAAGATAACTCCCTTAAGTGCGGAAAACCGCCAGTAACCGATGACCACGTGGCTAGCATTAATATC
>NC_044929.1:10793121-10793716 GCF_003576645.1 Ipomoea triloba | reverse complement strand
AAGCAAGTTTAGGTACCCAAACTTTGGGTCCTGGTGGGTTAGTGAGTTTAGGCATCCATTTATACCTTGTGCCCATTATTCCAGGCCTAGGCGCAATGTAGCCATTGTACGTTTGATAATTATAAGGAATGCTAGCAAAGGTTTTAGGCCTCTTTGGTGCATAAATCAACTTAGGTAGAGACTTTTCGACCGGCTTATGCACCATGCCTTTCATACGCTGTTTGGTCATGTGAAATTGCTGAAAGTGAGGTTTCTTCCAGAACTTGTGATTTGATGACCAATTCTCACTAGATGGATAGAGTCTTCCTTTCTCCATCCGTGAGTTCCTAACTATGTGGATCTCAGACCTTCCATATTTGCCTTGAGGTGCATTATATGGAGTGTAGCTCTTTTTGTACTTGGAATGGCCTTGCGAGAGATAGCAAGGTGATCTCTCGATATTGTTTACCCGGCCATTCTTCGTAGCTTTCCTATACTTTCCATTGCTGGTGTATAGGGACGGTTTATGAATAGCTACTCTGGTCTTTTCTGTTGGACCTTTATGACCTTTATTTGGTTTGGGTTGAGATCCTCCATTTCTTGAAGTTCCCAAACC
>NC_044929.1:10777257-10790531 GCF_003576645.1 Ipomoea triloba | reverse complement strand
TCGAAGAGTGCATGGATTTGGGCAGGCATTTGGTGCGACAGGTCAGTGAGTATGGTTTGCATCACATCCTGTCGAAGTTCACTTGAGCGTTGGTGGGCTTGAAGTTCTGCTCGTAACTCGGCGAATTCAGTTCTCATCCTTTCAGTCTCTGCTCGAGCTACCGCAGCCTCATCCGCAGCCCTTTGTGCTGCATTCTCAGCCCACACTGCTTGTTCGAGAAGTTCTTCGTGATTGGCTTGGGAGTCACCGGAGCCAGTCACAGGTATTGCAGCGTTTCGAACAACAGCAAGTACATGCTCAAGTTGAGCCATCCTCTGAGATTGATCAGCCATGAATTGACGCACCTCGCCAATGAAAGCTCGTTCGGCCTGTTGATCAAAGTCAGAAGAAGAAGGAGAAGAAGATTGAGTGGTACCTCTAGTCGGAGGGGACTTGGGTGCTTCCAGATTTCCACCCATGACTTGCATTCGTGATTCCACCTCTCGACTGACTTCCTGAGGTTCAGCAGGGACACTGGGATCAGAGCTCGAAGGTAGCTCCATATCAGGTGCTTCCCGGTTTCCACCTGAGGGATGGATCACTTCTTGCTCTTCACCTCTCGAACCTGGAGCCTCAGCTTCAGCTGCTGGTAAGGTAGGATTGGCCAAGGTGGGAGTCTCTGCATCAGATGCTTCCCGGTTTCCATCTGATTGAGGTTCCCCCTCAACACTACCTCTCGAACCAGTGCTGGGAACGTGATCATCTACTGGAGGAGTTGATTCATCGGCAGGTGCTTCCCGGTTTCCACCTTCTTGAACCTCAACTCTCGAACCAGCAGGGTTCTCCTCATTCTGCTCTTGTTGCTCACTTGTTTGCACTTCAGTATGCTCTGGTGAATCTGGAATATCTATTATCTCAGGAGCAACTGGTGCACTCCACCTTTCCCTATTAACCATATCGATGGGAAAGCCTGGGAGTTGGAGCAACAAAATTTCACCCTCTCGAACTGTCTGAGCTTCATCTGTTGCATTCGAGGGTGTGAACTCAGGTGGTGGCAGTAGTAAGACAGAGTTAGGTGCCACCTCATGTGCTTCAGAGGTCTCGGATTCACCTCTCGAAGCTACCTGGTCTTCTAGAGCAGATTCACTCACTTGGGACAAGGGGATTGCTGCAGTTGGAGTAGGAGTGTCAGCATCATCTCGAGCAACCCCAGAGGTCTCTCCTGGACCTCTCGTGTGTTCTACACTTTGTCCCAAGGATATTGCTGTGGCAAGCCTGATATCCTCTCGAAAATGAGCATCTAGTTCAGGATCTTCTTCAGGCTCGGCTTCATCTTCTTGTGCATCAACAGCTATGCCCTTTCCTTTGTCAGATCGACCAAGATTACTCCTGATTACTTGCATCTCATGGGCACGGTTTTGAAGCTCGTCGGCTGGGATTTCAGTGAGATCTAACCAGTTTAGTGCAAATCGTTCCTCAGCCTCCATCTCTGCTGCTCTTGAGATCAATTGATCAAAGGGACCTGTTCTCCAGTTGATCCAGCGAAGTACTCTGGAGAAGTCGTCCAAACTCGATACATTCTCAACACTTTGATTCAATCGAGATGTGATTTCAGCATTCAGCTCATCAGAGTCAGCAGGTAGGATTTCTGTTGCTGATGCACACTCCACAGCTTGTTCAGTTATCTCTCGAACAACCGAGAGATCATGTGTCAACCCATCATTCAGAAAAGCTTGCACTGGGTTCCTGACCACAGTGCCCTGACCATCAGCAGCCACCACACAGTCTAGATCTTCAGCTGCTGGAATATCTACCTCTCGAACCACCTGTCGTGGTTCCTCAACAATACCCTGTACTGGATCACTGATCCCAGTACCTTCAACTTCTCGAGCCTCCTCTTGAGGCAAACCGACAGATTCATCAACATCCTCAGCACCATCAACAGCAAGTATATCAACACTTAAAGTTCCTGACAAGGACTTGGTAGAGGGCACTCTCTCAACCTCAGTGGCCGGTGTAGCCTGAGGTTCCCCCTGGGCTTGTGCCCTGTCCTCAAATGGTACTTGTATAACGGACGGTGTCACCTCTCGAACCTGGGTGACAGCAGCAGTCTTGGTCCTCTTGGCCTTCCTTTTCAATTCAACCCTCTTGACTAGGGTGTCCAAAAGCTCGTCATCAGAGCGCTTCTCCTTAGCTGGGGCTTTCCTTTTGCCCCTTCCCTTAGGCTTTGAGGGTGAAGATGCATCCTTAGCACCTTTTGCCTTAGCTTGAGGTTTCGTTCTACCCATATAGGTATTCCGATGAACCTCTCGCCCTTCCCTCAGTTCGAAGCCCTTCAGTCTCAATAGAAATTGAACAACAAAGCCAAAACCAACCTTTTTGTAGATTGTCAGGTCGGAGTTGGAAACTGAGCTCTGCACTTGGTGTTTGAGGCAGTCGAAGATGATGTGAGCCCAGTCCAACTTGTTGTTGTTCCAGATGGCGTGGAGGATTTTCAGAGTGTCCAGATTGACTTCGTCTGTTCCGGACACCTTGCCGAGGATGAATTTTATGATGAGCTCGGCGGCTAGGGCAAACCTCTCCTTCAAATGAAATCTGCGGAGGGCAGAGGATGCTCTGGGTGGTGCAGTCTCCAATCGGATTTTGTCCCAAAACTCCTGCTTATCCATGTTGTAGTCCGATAGGTGCTTGACTGCCTCCTCCGACGTAGCAAAGTCGAATGCTGCTCGTAAATCACCCACAGAGATTGTTATGTCTATTTCGTTGAAGCGGCTTTCAATCTTGCCCTTCGTGACCTTGGCATGAGCGAACCATTCTGTGTAGTCGAGGTCATGAATGGTTCGGTAGTCATGCGTCATGTACCGCATTAGTCCTGCCTTCTCAAATTTCTTCAAGACTCTCTCCGCCATTGTTGGATTTGGCGAGTGGGTGATGAAGCCATCTTTGTCAAGGATGCTTCCCGCCTTGACTTGTTTAATCTGAGAGCGTATGTGGTCTAGCTCTCTCTGGTATGCACTGGAGGATGAAGATGAAGATGAAGAAGATGATGATTCAGACGCCATTGAAGAAAGTTTGTGTGTTTTGGAGGGAATGTGTACAGCGTCTAAGGATTTGGGGATTTTGGGTATATGGTTTTGAGTTTGAATCCGGGTAAAGAAGAAGGATTTTGCTTTTATATTAGGCGGATTCGGGTTGGATATATGGGTAGGGTTGAGAGTTTGACCCGTGGAAGGATCCCGGTTGATTTAAAAGATGTGAGAAGTCAGAAATACCCCTGATAACGGTCAGCTTATAAGGTATTTTGGTAAGGGTATTTCGGTAAAGTATAGAACGGTTTAAGCTTTGAGACAGTGGAGTATTGATATTTTAAAATAAGCATGCTCCCACTAATCAAGATAATGCCCTTAAGTGCGAAAAACCGTCAGTAACCGATGACCACGTGGCTAGCATTTATGTCCAAAGATAGCCGTTCCACCTCATATATCCGTTGAGCTTATCAAATTCACCTTTCGAAGGTGAATGATCTTCCTCATGAGTTTAAGGATCTTCCCCCTGAGTGATTGATCCCTAAACCTCCTTATTCTTCCGTCTTGATCTGGTTAAGGATCTTCCCCCTGAGTGATTGATCCCTAACCCTCCTTATTCCTCCATCTTGATCTGGTTAGGGATCTTCCCTTTGATCCCTAACCCTCCTTATTCCTCCATTCAGAGATATCAGTTTGTTATCTTTCGAAGTGACCTCTCGAACTACCCTTCTTCGAGACATAATGTATGTAGACAAACTGATCGGGTGACCTCTCGAACTACCTTTCGAACACAGATTGCGAGAGAAACAAGTTTGATTCATTTAAAAGATATCACTTGGAACATATCCTTAAGTTCATTTAGTGATTTCCAGATACATTACATATGAATCAATATCCTATTAAATTCCCTAGAAACTTTTGTTTGGCCTTGGTCAGCCTAATAGGAATCTATCGTTAAGGCGGGAACTAGCCATCTAAAGTCCTATTTGTCTAATAACAGAACTGGGGGTGGCTATTCCCTTTTCTTGTTCTTCTCTCCGGAGCTGCTTACTATAGTTGGGAGTGACCATCTTCATCGCTAATCCTCTTAATGTCTTTGGATTAGGTATGATCACCCCTTTGGCTGCTGCAGACCTCAGAAAGTCCCATCTGGTCTTCCTCTCCATTTCCCTTGGTTCTCCATTTGGTTGAGGAAGGCCCTTTTCCAGAATGTGCAGCAGTAGGAGTCCCTCTTGTGCAGGACTCTTCTCCCGATTCCAGTATCCCATCGTTGTGGATCTCCTCGTATTTGGGGATCCATTCACCTTGGATGGGAATAGGATTCTTGCTTGGATTATCAGGAAGCTCCGTAATCTGTTCACCCTTCGTTGATTCTGGATAGTTTTCTCCTTGAAAATCTTTGGACTTGACTGCCGGTTTCTTTCCTCTATAAAAGAATGGAACATCATCTTTTCCTTTCTTTTTCTCCATGGGAAGTTGATGGTATGAACTTCTGAAAGAAACCCTCTTATTTATAGCCCAATAGGGTTACCACTGTTGAGTCACGGGATGCAATATGAATGACCATTCAATGCTTGTGTAACTCCAAAGCTGCCATAAAGTTGATGAAACCGCCCCTCACATGCGAAACAGTTCATGGCACTAAATACAAGAAGATAAGATTTGACCATTCAACCCAACTCTATCATTCCCAATTCTAACCTTAGTTGAGAGAATCTATTTTCACATAACGCTTTTGTGAAAATATCTGCTAGTTGCTCCTCCGTTGCAACATATTCCAAAGTGATGTCCTTTTTCTCAACGTGGTCTCGGATGAAGTGATACTTAATATCAATATGCTTTGTTCTGGAGTGTAACACTGGGTTGTGGGTGATGGCAATAGCACTTGTATTGTCACACATAATTTTAACCTCCTTACACTCAACACCATAATCCATTAGCTGTTGCTTCATCCATAAGATCTGAGCACAACAACTTCCAGCTGCTACATATTCTGCCTCAGCAGTGCTTGTAGCTATCGAATGTTGTTTCTTGCTAAACCATGAGACAAGTCTTCCACCTAGAAACTGACATGTCCCTGATGTGCTCTTTCGATCTATCTTACAACCGGCAAAGTCCGCATCTGAATAACCCATAAGTTCGAAAGATCCACCTTTCGAATACCAGAGCCCAACACTCTGCGTACCCTTTAGATATCTAAGAATCTTTTTGGATGCATTTAGGTGACTTTCCTTAGGACTTGCCTGAAATCTAGCACATACACCTACTGCAAAGGATATGTCTGGTCTACTTGCAGTTAAATAAAGAAGAGATCCGATGATACCTCGATAAGTGGTTTGATCGACCTCTCGACCTTCGCTGTCGACATCGATACGTAGAGAGGTTCCCATAGGTACTTTGACTGAGGATTTCCCTTCTATGTTGTATTTCCTGAGCAGATCCTTGGTGTATTTCTCCTGGTTGATGAAGATACCTTCCTTAAGCTGTCTCACTTGTAGTCCAAGGAAGTAGTTGAGCTCTCCCATCATGCTCATCTCGAACTTTCCTTTCATCAAACTGGAGAACTTCTCGCACAAGTCTGGATTGGTGCTACCAAAAATGATATCGTCCACATAGATTTGCACCAATAAGATGTGATCCCCATCCTTAATCCTAAACAATGTTTTGTCCACTAGGCCTTTGGTGAACCCACACTGAAGTAGAAAAGAGGATAAGGTATCGTACCAAGCTCTTGGAGCTTGTTTTAAGCCGTAGAGTGCCTTCTTCAACTTGTATACTTTGTCAGCTCCTACGTCCTTCAAGAAACCCGGAGGTTGTTCAACGTACACCTCTTCTTCGAGAAGTCCGTTCAGAAAAGCGCTCTTGACATCCATTTGATATACCTTAAAGTCTTTGAAGGCGGCATATGCGAGAAAGATGCGTATGGCTTCGAGACGTGCCACTGGAGCGAAGGTTTCATCAAAATCTATTCCTTCCTCCTGACAATAGCCTTTGGCAACAAGTCTGGCCTTGTTCCTAACAATAACTCCATCCTCATTCATCTTGTTTCTGAAAACCCACTTTGTACCAATGACATTCTGATGATGAGGTCTCGGAACTAGTTCCCAAACATCGTTCCGTTCAAACTGATGAAGTTCCTCTTGCATGGCTTGCACCCAATCTGGATCACATAGAGCCTCATCGATCACCTTAGGCTCTATTTGAGATAGAAAGCAAGCAAACATGCTTTCTCTGTATGCTGATCTGGTTCGAACTCTGTCACGTACATCTCCAATCACTTGATCAGCAGGGTGACTTCTCAGCCATCTTAGGTCGGGTTGTGGCTCCTCAGTTGATACTTCCGTTGAAGGTTGAGATGTGGGTTGAACATCTATGATCTGGATTTGATCAACTGAGTCAGGAGCTTTCTTCTTGGTAGACTCTTCATCATCTGATTCTGACTGGAGTTCCGCTACGTCTCGAACTATCGACTGCTTGTCTTCGAGAGGTAAGTTTGATCTCTCGATAGACTCTGGCTGATCTTCCTCAGCTGCTTCCGTTGTCTTTGATGGTTGATCTGTCGATGCCCTTTCATCAAAGGTAACATGTATGGACTCTTCAACCACCAAACTCCGCTTGTTGAAGACTCTGAATGCTTTGCTTGTCGATGAGTATCCCAGAAATACTCCATCATCTGCCTTTTCTTCAAAAGTTCTTCGTTGAGCCTTCCCATTGTTGTGGATATAGCATTTGCACCCGAATGTGTGGAAGTGGCTTACATTCGGTTTTCTTTCATTCCACAACTCATATGGAGTCTTTCCAACTCCTTTCACGATCAAGGACCGATTTTGGGTATAGCACGCTGTGTTGATTGCTTCTGCCCAAAATCCTTGTGATATGTTGGCTTGTGAGAGCATGGTCCTTGCGGCTTCTTTGAGAGTTCTGTTCCTTCTTTCAGCAACCCCGTTTTGTTGAGGCGTTCGAGCAGCTGACAGTTGATGATGAATCCCGTTCTCGTTGCAGTAGCTCTCGATTACTTGATTTATGAACTCTCCACCTTGATCTGACCGGATCTTTAGTATCGAGACTTCCTTTTCAACTTGAACTTGTTTCAAGAGATTTGGTAGGGCAATTTTTGTCTCGCTTTTCTTGGTTAAGAACACGGTCCAAGTGAATCTTGTGTAGTCATCCACTACCACAAGAGTGTACTTCTTTCCCTTTATGCTGGGTGGATCCACTGGGCCAAATAAGTCCATGTGAAGAAGACTTAATGGTCTAGTGGATGATGTCTCGGCTTTGCTCTTGAAAGAGGATTTGATCTGTTTGCAACGTTGACATGCCTCACAAATTTTATCCTTTCGAAACGTCACTTTGGGCAGTCCTTCCACTAAGTTCCTCTTAGTAAGCTTGTTGATAGTCTTGAAGTTCAGATGACTAAGCTTACTATGCCAATCCCAGCATAAATCTTCCTTGCTCCTTGCTAGCATACATAGGGATGGTTTTGCAGACCTCCAATCCACTATGTACATGTTTCCTTTCCTTGCTGCTTCCAAGACGACTTCGAGAGATTCCTCGTTCATAATCTGACATTTGCTTTTGGTGAAGACAACTTTGTGGCCCTTGTCACAGAACTGGCTTGTACTAAGGAGATTGAACTTGAGCCCCTCAACGTAGGACACTCCTTTAATAACCAGCTCATTCTTTTGGATTTCACCAACAGCTCTTGTGCGCCCCTTCTTCTCGTTGTCGCCAAATGTCACCAAGGGACCTTCGATAGGTTGGATGTTCTCAAGCAGTGTTAGATTTCCAGTCATATGTCTCGAACATCCACTGTCAATGAACCACACGTCCCTGGTGTCCTGCAAGGAAATCAAGCAAGTTTAGGTACCCAAACTTTGGGTCCTGGTGGGTTAGTGAGTTTAGGCATCCATTTATACCTTGTGCCCATTATTCCAGGCCTAGGCGCAATGTAGCCATTGTACGTTTGATAATTATAAGGAATGCTAGCAAAGGTTTTAGGCCTCTTTGGTGTATAAATCAACTTAGGTAGAGACTTTTCGACCGGCTTATGCACCATGCCTTTCATACGCTGTTTGGTCATGTGAAATTGCTGAAAGTGAGGTTTCTTCCAGAACTTGTGATTTGATGACCAATTCTCACTAGATGGATAGAGTCTTCCTTTCTCCATCCGTGAGTTCCTAACTATGTGGATCTCAGACCTTCCATATTTGCCTTGAGGTGCATTATATGGAGTGTAGCTCTTTTTGTACTTGGAATGGCCTTGCGAGAGATAGCAAGGTGATCTCTCGATATTGTTTACCCGGCCATTCTTCGTAGCTTTCCTATACTTTCCATTGCTGGTGTATAGGGACGGTTTATGAATAGCTACTCTGGTCTTTTCTGTTGGTCCTTTATGACCTTTATTTGGTTTGGGTTGAGATCCTCCATTTCTTGAAGTTCCCAAACCATTGGTCTGTTTATCTCTCGAGAGATGGTCTTGATGGAACCCTAGACCGGTTCTATCACTTGTAGGTCTGTGATCAACCACCATTTTCTCCATAGCTTTGGAGGAATTAGTGTATGATGCTATGACCTTTCGAAGATTAAGCTCTCTCGTCTCTCGAGCTTTGCACTCTTCAGATAGTAGGATTACTTTGGCTTCTAACTCACTTACTTTGAGAGTCAGCTCCAAATTCTCTTTCGAGACGTTCTTAAGCATATCTCTTTCAGCAGTTAGCTTGCTGTTTTCATCCATCACTCTAGCATGAGTGCTATTGGCGATGTTAAGGTTCCTTCTGAGCGATTCCAACATCTCGAAGGGGTCCTCATCGCTTTTAAATGAAGAACAACGAGAGGTAGAAGTAGAGCAGCGAGATGTAGGAGTAGAGGTTACCTCGTTGTCAATGGCCATTAGGCATTGATTCTCCTCTTCCTCGGTGTATAAGCAGATGAGCCCCCTCTCATCCTCTGAGCTGCTGCTGCTTTCGCTGGAGCTCGACGTCTCGGACTCCTCGATTGTCCTCTCGAATTCTTCAGCAACAAGCGCCTTCCTGCGCTGATACGTCTTTGATGATCCTTTGAAGCCACCTTGTGTTGGCTTCTCCCTGGATTCCTCTATTCTCTTGGAATCCTTGCCTTCTTGGCCCTGATGCTTGCTTACTAGTGGGTAAGGGCATTCGGCCTTGAAATGTCCCGGTCTTCTACAGTTGTAGCATAGACCCTGATTTTCCTCCTCCGTCCTTCTGGATGGATATCTCTCATTTTTCCTTCTTGAGGAGGAAGGTGAACTTTTGTTGCTCTCCTGGTTCATCTTCATGTATTTCCTGAACTTTCTCACAAAGAGAGCAAACTGTTCGTCAGACATAACATTCATAGGATTAGAGTCTGACCTTGAAGATGTGGATGGTTGCTCAGCAACAAGTGCTACGTTTCGTCGATCCACAATGTCCTCATCTCTTGGGAACATCTCGAACTCGAAGGCTTTGAGATCCCGGAAGAGTTTGTCTGTTGTGGTTTCCTTCAGATCTCGGTGATCTCTCATCGTGATCACCTTTATTTCCCACTCCTTAGTGAGGCCACGTAAGACCTTCAGGTTCAGCTCCTTTTGTGGGATCTCCTTTTCAAGGTCACTGATCTCGGTTGTGAGCTTCATGAACCGAGACTCCATGCTGTCGATGCTCTCTCCTGGCTTCATCTTGAAGTCTTCGAACTTCTTCATGGCCACGGTGAGCTTGTTTTCCTTTTCCTGTTCGTCACCTTCACCAATTAACATCAAAGTATCCCATACCTCTTTTGCCGTTTTGCACTTCCTCACTTTTGGGAAGATGGTTTCGTCTATAGCTCTGAAGAGAATATCCTTGGCAATATTGTCCAGGTTGTTTCTCTTCCTATCATCACTGGTCCATTCTTCCCTAGGTTTTGGGATGTACTTTGGTGTTTCTTGGGTTTGAACTGCAGCAGTATTAACCATTAGGATCTTGACTGGTCCAGAAGTTATAACCTCGGCCATCTCATCATGGAGGGCTGATAAGTACGCAAGCATGCGTGTTTTCCAGTCGTCAAACCTGCTAAGATCAAAGAGAAGATGTCTCGACAACATGCTGTCCATATTGAAAAATTATCTCGTGCTTTGAAAATATTTAAAAAGATTTTTCAAAGAAGGATCTCTAGGCAATATAAACAAAGGTTTATATCGATCAGAGAACTTGCTCTGATACCAATTGTTGGTCCCAAGGGGATGGGGTACAAGTCTAGGGGGGGGGGTGAATAGACTTGTATAAGATTTTGCAAATCTTTTCAACCTCTCGTGTGTATTGAACTTAGGATGTTTAGGTTCGATACCTCACGAGGTGAAGACAAAGTTTTATGCGCAGCGGAAATGTTATCCCCTTTTGGTTAGCACGAGTTTGGGTTAGTTCGAGAGGTGTGATTATATGCAGTGCAATCGAGAAGTTAGCGAGAGATAAAAACAGAAAGTAAATGCAAGAGAGATTTTTAAGTGGTTCGGCCAACCCGCCTACTTCCACTCTTCTTCCAGAAACTCCCTGGAAGGATTGCACTAAAAACTTCCCTTTCTAGTACAATAACGAGCGCTTGAGCTTTGATCACCAAGCCCGCCTCAAGCCTCAGGTTTTTCTCCCCGCTTCCAGTTACTCCACCTCTCGAGCACTTGACCTTTGATCACCAAGCCCGCGTCAAGCCTCAGGTTTCTTTCGCTCGGACAGCAGCCAGGTTACTCCGCCTCTCCTCAGGTTTTTCTCCCCGCTTCCAGTTACTCCACCTCTCGAGCACTTGACCTTTGATCACCAAGCCCGCGTCAAGCCTCAGGTTTCTTTCGCTCGGACAGCAGCCAGGTTACTCCGCCTCTCCTCAGGTTTTTCTCCCCGCTTCCAGTTACTCCACCTCTCGAGCACTTGACCTTTGATCACCAAGCCCGCGTCAAGCCTCAGGTTTCTTTCGCTCGGACAGCAGCCAGGTTACTCCGCCTCTCCTCAGGTTTTTCTCCCCGCTTCCAGTTACTCCACCTCTCGAGCACTTGACCTTTGATCACCAAGCCCGCGTCAAGCCTCAGGTTTCTTTCGCTCGGACAGCAGCCAGGTTACTCCGCCTCTCCTCAGGTTTTTCTCCCCGCTTCCAGTTACTCCACCTCTCGAGCACTTGACCTTTGATCACCAAGCCCGCGTCAAGCCTCAGGTTTCTTTCGCTCGGACAGCAGCCAGGTTACTCCGCCTCTCCTCAGGTTTTTCTCCCCGCTTCCAGTTACTCCACCTCTCGAGCACTTGACCTTTGATCACCAAGCCCGCGTCAAGCCTCAGGTTTCTTTCGCTCGGACAGCAGCCAGGATACTCCACCTCCCTTGCTTAATCCAAAGCAAGACGTTGTTGATAGTCACAGTTGAATGTAACAATCTCCAATCTGACCACAAGCTATCGTTGAATCAACTTTGATGTAGAGCAGCTTTGGTCACCTTCTGGATGTATGACAGTTTAGCTTTGTAACTCTCTTCGAACACTAAGATGTGTTCTCTCGCTGTATTGAATATCAGGATGATATTCCAAGTTAAGCACTTTGCACTGGAACGTTTTTATCAGACACCTCTTGTTAACCTCTTGACCTCTTTCACAACCCCTGTTTCTTCTGTGTCTTTACGTCCTTATATATGAGAGTAGAAGAATAGTTCCGTTGGAGGGAAAACTATTCCGTTTGAAATTGGTCTCCCACGCCGAACATGGGTCTTTGCACAATTTCAGCATTTTTCATGGAGTAGTGGTCTTGTAACTTGAGCCTTTTGTTTTGTAGTGAATATTCCATATTCCACTTTCTTGAGCTCATGCTTCACTTGCTTCTTTTGGATAAAGTTACTCTTTTTATGTTCCCATCATTCCTTGTTTGGGGAATCTGACCACTTCAGGATTGGTGCACTTCTTGACCGTTTGTGGTGGAGGTCTGACGTGTCATCCACTTCCGTCCATTTTGAAACCTCCCGCTCAGCACCTCTTCAATATTTTATCTCCATGATATTCTTCTTCTCCAAACTTAGAGTATTTTATCTGCACATGTTGACTAACATTCAGCCTCTTGGAGAAGTGCCGGTTTATCGAGACCATAAAAGATGTCTCGACCACTTGATGTTTCAATCCCATGTATCGAGAGGTCTATCTCTCGAATATTCTTTACGTCTCGAACTCGATAGGTATATCGAGAGGTCCTTACCTCTCGAACTTGGCTTGTGTCTCGAGACTTAGTTGATGTCTCGTAGACCCTTATTCCTCCAGAGTTGTCTCGTGCCTGCTTCTGATCTATCTGTTTGCTTACAACACGAAAACTTCTAAGTTGTTCAAACAAGTTTACCTTAAGCTTAAATATTTCCCGAGTTGAGCTCAAATTACCCGGTTGTATTTTCGCTCTTAGTTTACTTATCGAACTTACATTGTTTTGCCTATGTATCGAGACTTGGGGATTCTTACTTAACAGTTGGTATCATCAAAACCTATTACATGATGTTCCTAACACTGTGATCATTCACCATTTTCTCCATAGCTTTGGAGGAATTAATGGCTGATTTGAAAAAGAAAAAGCATTGATTTTATTTTCAGCGCATATGGTAAGTTTGACAACAATTCTACTAAACATGAATAAGTAAACTCACGCAACACCCCCAGCAGAAGATATATGTATTAAGATTAAGGGAATGTTTACATAACAGAGTTTAGTGGAAAAGATTCAAAGAAATAAGACCAAGAACAACATAAGTATCAATACATTGAAATAAGATGGAGTTTGGACCACGAGAGCTTACTTCTTGTTGCCTTTCCTTTTCTTGTTAATGGCTTCTCGTGTCTTGATGGGGTCTTTCGGATTTACCAGGCTTAAGTATTCATCTGTGACATCTAGATGCCTGTAGTTCCTGTAGGCTTCCCCCACGAACTCACCATCAATTACTCCATCTTTCCACCAAGCAATGCATTCTTCTGGAGACATGTTGCTGTGTGTTGATATTCCAGTGATTTTCAGAAGCTTGAATATCTCCAGAGTCAGAATTTGTTCAGTGTCTTCTCTGTTCCCAAACTTAAAGTTTGTCATGAGAAGATCTATCTTCCTTTCTTCTTCTGACTGTCGTTCTTGTCTTTTTCTTCTTCTTTCTCTGTCCTCTTCTCTCCTTCTCTCCATTTCCAGTGTACGCTGGACCCTTAGGTTTTCTGCCTGTTTGGCATCCTCCACTGCTTTGCTCATGATTCTTGGTATTTTTGGAGGTGGTCCAGCTGGTTCACTTGCTGCCCTTTTCTTGCC